>NC_133666.1:420684190-420816690 GCF_037893015.1 Macrotis lagotis | reverse complement strand
CAAACACTATTACCTTTTAGCCAAGGTGACCCATTGGCTGTTGCTGGAACTTGACATGCCATCTGCTGCTTCCATAGTTAGGCATGCCAGCTGCTGTAGGGGCATTCCCTCATGTCTGGAATGTACTTTCTCCTGACCTCTTTCTTCAAGGACCAGCTTAGGTGCTTTCTCCTTAGCAAAACCTTCCCAGATCCCCCCAAATTTTCAGTATTCTCTCTCAGGTTCCAAATTGCTCTAGCTGTCTTTGATTGGCTAACAATGGGCCTCAGCTCACATGGTCATGGTTTAAGCCCTGATTGGTTCAGAGTGAATTCAAACAGTATACCTTGAGGGTCTTCCCACTCAGATTGAATTTTTTTGGGGGGGAGGGACTATGCAAAAGAAGGCTCCTTATTTTTTTCTGACTCATTCCTAAATTTTTCTTCTTTTTTTCCCCCTCTTGCTCTCTCTCTCTCTCTCTCTCTCTCTCTCTCTCTCTCTCTCGCAATTGGCCATTTTTGGTTTCTTCACCTCATCTTGTTCTTACTTAACCTTAATGTCTGAATGGAAATTGTCTCAGTCATCTGTGACCTGGGAAAGACCTAGCCTTAAAAAGTCGAAGTCTCAGGGCAGCTAGGTGGTATAGCTAGTGGATAGAACACAGTCCCTGGAGTCAGGAGGACCTGAGTTTAAATATGACCTCAGACATAACCTAGCTATGTGACCTTGGGCAAATCACTTAACTCCAATGTCTTGCAAAAAACAACAAAAAAAAGTTAAGGTCTCTTCCTGCATCCAGGGGTCATCTCCAGAGGAGAAAGTGAGAATAGTGACTGCTTACACCTCCCTTCCCTACTTAAATCCAATTCACTTGCATGTCAGGGCATCACCTCCTTGATGATATGATCTTCTTCCAGAAGAAGGGTCAACAACAACAACAACATCATTTTGTATTTACTTATCTGTACATGTGTTATATCCCTTAGTAGAATCTAGGTTTCTAAAAGGCAGGCTGTTTTTAATATCATTCCAAAATCTATAGTCTGGTCTTATTCAATGCCTTTCCCATTAGTAAGAGCCTAAGAGATGTTTGTGAACTGAATTGAATCAATGATGTGGATATGTGAAGACACCTTTCAAGATATAAAATGTTATGCAAAGATAAATTCAGAAATATCCTAAAGTTACCTGGAAGTAATTCAATGATAGAAGCTTGATGAAAACCCTGGTCTTGTTCTGAGTCTTGTTCTTACCTCATATTATCTCCCATGGCTATGATTCTGATATTTTTTGTCATGTGAAAGACCTAGAGAGGTATACAAATAATCTCTAAATATGATTTCATCGAACATATATATCTTGATTTAGGAAATAGATGATTCATGAAAAGACATGGAAAATACATTTTTATATATCAAGTATTATTTGTATTGCAAAATTAGTAATTTGTTCTAATGGGTGAAGGAAAACAAATGAACCAAGCTGAAGATTGTTGCTAAAAGAGTGTTCTGATCTAGGATGGGTTAATTATCATATCACCTAGAACCATATCCCCTGAGAGTTGAAATTTCAT
Source organism: Macrotis lagotis (assembly GCF_037893015.1). Lineage (NCBI taxonomy): Eukaryota > Metazoa > Chordata > Mammalia > Peramelemorphia > Peramelidae > Macrotis > Macrotis lagotis. The sequence goes on along the minus strand of NC_133666.1, from coordinate 420,815,138 downwards.
CATGTACTTGCATTCCACTAGTAGTTCAGCACAGAGGAATAATTTTTGAGTTATCTTTCCAGATTCCATTTTGTATAAAATCTTATTGAGAGCCAAGAACTCTACAAAAGAGCTGTTCTTCTGTTAGAACACAAGTTTGAGCTATGTTTTAACAAACATATGAAGCATGGTGAAAAATTATGATAAAATTGTCAGGGCCTAATTTTTGCATATTGAATTTACTTATAGAGTCAAACTTATTTCAAAGATCTGGTTAAGAGAGTATTATTTATCTACTGTATAAATTATACTAAGATTAATTTCTGCTTAATGAATTCATAATTAGGGATGGGTATAGTTAAAATTATGTTACTGTACCTTTTGCTTTTTAAACCCAATATGAAAGTTTAATAGGAAGCAGCACAGTGCAAAGAGTACTTGTTTGGGGAATTAGGAGTGCCATTACTTTCTTTTGCTAATGAATAGTTATATAATTGTGTGAAACTTCTTAAACTCTCTTTCCCAAATAGAAAAAGGAGAGTATTAGAGTAGATGATCTCCAAAGTCTCCTCTGATTCTAAAGTTCTTTGGAGAATGTTAGGTTTGAAATTCCACTATTTTTTCCCTTCCTTTTAGATATAATAATGAACCTTTCCAATTTTACACCAATTATACTATGTTTGGTCTTCTCTGGACATTATTCATACTTTCCCCCCCAACAAACACATCATTGGGAAATCTCAATGTACTACAAGATTGAATCTGCTCCATACTCATATCTGATCAGGATCTTGATGCCTTGATTATACCCTAGGGCTAGTAATGGGCAGAGCCAAGAATCCTAGGACCTTATTTAACAAAGTGGTTTAGCACAGTTTCCCTATTTTTCCACTATCTACATTGCTTTTGGACTTCTTTGAATTTCATGCCCTGAATCAGGTACTTCTGTCCTCTTCCTCTCTTCCCCTTTCTTCCATGGCTTTTCAGTTTTCTTTATGGGTTGTCATCTCCCATTCAATTTTAAGTTTCTTGAGGGCAAGGACTATTTTATTTTTATTTGTACTTGTATCTTCAAGGCTTATCACAGAGCCTGAAATATAGTAGGTACTCAATAAGAAATGTGGAAATGAGTATGCAAACAGATAAGAAAAGAAGAAATGTTTTCATCATCCATTCAACAAATATGTATTATCTACTATGTGCTATGCACTGGAGATTCAAAGACTAACACCAGAATGTTACAGCCTTAGATTTAAAAATGAAAGAAATCCTTAGGGTCATCTACTCTCACCCCTTCATTTTAAGTCCTTCTCTTGAAGAAACTTACAACTTACTTTTTAGAAAGGATAATCAAGATGGAAGAATTTGTACTATTTCCATTTTTGGAAAAAAAATTCAGTACTGAATACTTTAAAAATATGTCTACACCCTTTTATATGCTTCACAGTGAAATCACAGAACTTTTTCCAGGCAGGAAAGCTCATTTTCTTTTATGTCTTACTTCTATTCCTTTGCAAAACAGTCGAAGTGAAATTTGTTATATTAGTTTTGCATTGTTCTAGACATGGAAAGCATTTCCTATGATTCTTTTTTTAGAGGGCAGCCTCCTATCTGAAATTTTATTTCAAAATTTGTTTTGTTTTGCTTGTTTTTCTTTTTTTCATCAAGAGAAAGCATAGAGATATTGGTTTGGACTTGCTGAGGTTTTTTAAATTATTTTTTTCTGAGTTAATCCAAGCACTCTTCATGCTTAGCTTCCCTGTGTGGAACAGATCCAGAGTACAAATTAACAGTATTTGGGCAAAGGTTTGCATTATTCCTTCCTACAATCAAAAGTGCACCATCATATTTGGATTCCATCATCTATTATTTTCAATTATACAGTCAAACCTTCAGCACTATTTCCTAATATTTCTAAATATTTGTTAGAAGTAGCACACTATTTTACAAGAGACTACCACAGTCACATGGAAGACTATGGACAAAAAAGCAACAGTCAGTTTATCAATCAAGTCTCATCAATATTTTGATACAATTATCCTTCTAATTATTTCCAAGTCATCACCATCCAAGCCTCATGACTTTGAACAAGTAATTTACCCTCTGTTGATATTAGTTTCAAAATCCAAGGGGTAAAATAAGAAGTTAGATTATGAATGGGTTCTGTGATCCCTTTCCTTGTAAGATTTCATAGAAAGATATCATCTTTCTATTCTTTGCTAAGGATCTGTTTTTCTAGTACATATATAACACAGAGAGAATTGAATCTCGATAAATTTCTCATTGATACTTTTATCCATAATTCATTATGAATTTAGTATTTATGGCAATGAAAGGAACATAAAACTGAGAAGTTTATTTGATTTCAAATCAGAGAACCTGGGCTCAAATCTTGGCTCTATGTTACTTAGATGACCTTGAATAATAATAGTTGCCATTTATAAAATGTGCTAGGCACTGTGTTAAGTGCTTTTCAATTGTTATCTCATTTGATCATTACAACAATCCTGGGAGATAGGTTCTATTATCTCCATGTTACAGATGAGAAAATTGAGGCCAATAGAGGTTAAGAAAATTTCCCAGGGTTGCATAATTAGTAAATGTCCAAGACCAGATTTGAATTCAGGTCTTTCTGATTCAATGTTTGATACTCCATCCACTGTACCATCTAGCCTTCTATTACCTTCCTTCCTTGTGCTTTACTGTACTCATCTGTCAAAGGAGACAGACTAGATGACTTCTGAGATCTCTTCCAATTCTAAATCTATGATCAATCTATGATCCTATACTCATAAAATAAGTGCAGAAACCAAGATGTTCATCATTCGAACCCAATTTCTTCTGTTTTAAAATTTGTTTCATCCAGTACTCTTTAACATAAGGATTACCATAATTCAAGACGAACATGCAAAACTCTTACCTAACATTGCCCAAAGAGGCAAAGAAAGTGGTTGTTCACTATCATTTATCAAACTAAAAAGAAAACAGCAACAGAGACCCAAGCAGGGGAAGGTCACAGCCAATAACATGTCTGCAAATAGAAACGGGCTGCAGAGGCATCAGATGTAAATTACTGTTTGCTGGAGAATTTTAATGGAGTTCTACGTCACATTATAAAATGTTTAATTGTAACCCCATTTTAATAACACCATCTGATTAAATGAAAAGACGCCTTGCTGATCGCAATTACAATCTGTCAAACTGCATATTTATTTACAGTTCGGTTTCCTAAAACCATAAGATAAAAAAAGGAAACTCTATTCAGCTTGTCAGCAAACTATAATTATTGTGTATCCTTCTGTCAGTTTCTGCATAAAACTTTTGGTCCTAAAATGGATCTAATTATATCTGCATCAACATTTTTATAAATGCTCGATTTTTTTCTCCATCTCAGTGAAATCTTTGTAGTTAACTAGGAAAAACATTCTCTCTCTCTCTCTCTCTCTCTCTCTCTCTCTCTCTCTCCCCCTCTCTCTTTTTATAAAGGTATTAGCTGAATTCGTTTGCTTTTTTCCCCCTTCTTGATGCTATAAAATAAAACACTCTTTCCAAAAATATAAAAATATTTGCTTATGTCCCTCTCTTTCCTGGCATGGGATTGAGTAAAACCAACAAATTTTGGCTGCTGTTGTCACTTTACTTCTAATTGTCTTGGATACCATGAGATCCTTTTGGTGTGCGGAGATGAAATTCAGTACTGTCTATGTCTGTATAATTGTATTTGGACCTGCTAAGCCCTACTCTCTTCTGCCAACAAAAGTGGAGAAAAGTTATTGGACTCCAATAATGTTTGACAATGAAAATTTCTCAGGCAAAGCCACTTCTTCCTTTGGGCTCCTCTTTCCTGACCTCTACCCTCTCCTTAAGAAGTAAGGGCCCTCATGATAGAAAGAAGTTTCACTTGGCTTTTATAGCTAAGGAAAGATACTCATATAGGGAACTATTGTTATCCCCACTTCAAGCAGAGGGTTTGATAGCTAATGTTTGGCCCAGTTGACATATTTTCAAATCTTCTTGATATACAGGAGGGAGTTACTGTGGAAACAGAGGCCAGAACCTATACAATGTGAGAGATAAGTCAAAATAGCAATTCTTACCTGAGGTCAACATTATAACTTTTTTTCCTAGCAGGATATGTCCTTTGAACATCTTTGTCTACTTTCAAATATTTTTATTAATTTATTGACATTACATTTCCTTAGAGTCTCCATAGGCAATTGTTCAGTTGATTTAATCAATTGAATTGTGCTAAAGTATCAGTGGATGATAATGACTTACTGTGTTACTCTGCCTCCATAACATATTTACATTTTAAATAGAACTTTCTAGAAATGCTATGAAGTAAATGTATAGACCCAAAAAGATGTCATTAAAAACTTTATCTCAGTTTAGGAGGTCTCTAAAAGAAGGGCTACATGATTTATTCTTGACTCTGTGCTATTTAACATTTTGGTTAATTTCAAATTCATATTAAAATATTTATTAAGCATCTAATATATTTAAGGTTCCACAACAGAGTTGACTGAAAGCTAGTCTTGATATCAGGAGTTGCTTGATTAATGGCAAACACTCCCAAATTCTCTCTTACAAGTTGTTTTTTAATGCTCATCAAGTCATTTGAACTCTTCAGTGCTTCAGGCAACTCTAATATTACAAGTTACAGAACAGTCACTAATCTTCATTGGTTATAGGAATTTCTCCATATGAGGGTTCCATATAAGGATGTAATCAAGAGGTTCACTCTTTCTCCTAATCCTTTTAACCCAATTCTCCTTCTCATCCCAATTTTGCAAGGTATGGAGCAAGCAGATAGAGATACGAGAATCTCTTTTCTTGAGGAACGTATATTCTACTTATAATAATGACAATGATAAAAGTATTTATATACCACTCAAAGCTAAGAAGATTAGGTAAGACATGGAATGACAGAGTCTATATCTGGAAAGATCTTGATAAGCTACCACATTGAGTAAAATCTATTAAGATTAAGTTTAAATAGGATTAAAATGTTACATTTGGTTCCAAAATTCAACTTCATAAATATAATAAAGTGAAAGCGTGATTATTAGTAATTTGTTTAAAAATATATTGGGGTTTTAGAGGAGTATAAGCTTGGGATGAGTCAACAATGTGATAAAAACTAAAATATTAATGCAATTAGACTACATTAAAAAAGGAACTATATTCAGAATTAGAGAATTGACTTTTCTATAATATTTTGACCTGTTCAACCTACCTCTGCAACCAATTCTGAATACTATATTTTAGGATAGACATTGATGAGCTGAGAAAGACCAAGAGGAGAACAGGCAGTCCTTGAGATCAGGTCAAATAAGGACAGTCTGGAGAATTTCGCATAGAGAAAAGAAAATTTAAGGGGAATGTGATAAGAGAAGAGAAAAGAAAAGAAGAACAGAGAAGGGAAGAAGAGAGTAGAGGAATGGAGAGGAGGGGAGGAGAAGTATTGGAGGGAAAGATGAAAAGAGCTGAGTTAATGGGAGTACCAATTATTTGCTGAGCTGTTTTATGGATGAGGAAATTGACTTGCTTGTAGACCTGACTATGAAGCAAAACTAAAAAAGCTTTTCCGAACAACCTGAACCCCCCAAATTAGAATGGACAGCCTTGGAAGATTCTTCTTTACTGAGGGTCTTTGAGAAAAAATTGGATGAATATTTGTTCTATATTCAGAGGAATTCTTGTTCAAGTTGAACTAATTCATACAAGTTGAACTAATTTTCTTTGAGGTGATTTATAATTTGGAGATTCTGATTCTGTGTTTGAATCTATTGATATTTTTAGATATAATAAGAGGTCTATAGAGGAAAATTAAGGGCCAACAGAAAACATTGTGAGATATCTCATCTAAATTCATGGATGACCTGTCATCTCTGCATGAGACTGGTCCTGTGTATCAAATAAGTTGGGATACCCAAACTTTGAAATGGATTACAGAATGAAAGAATCTCAGAGTTGTGAAGGGCCTTGATGACCCTTTAGTCCAATACATACCAGAACAACAATCTCTTCTACATTAACCCCATCTAGCTTTATTGAAATGCCTTTAACAAGATCTAATAGCAACCAATATGTCTTTTTTAAAGGACTGGGTTTTCCTTATTTTCCTCAGGCAGGAAGTAAATGTAAAAGCTACTCATGTGCTTGTTTTCAACAACTCTGTCTACCAGGTAGCTTTGACCTGTTTTGTCTTTCCTTAGGGAACCTGGTAGCCCTCAGTTCTTGGGGGGTTCAACTTTAATCAGTTTAGTCCATTGCATCTCAGAACTCCCAAATTCAAAAGATCCATCTGATGGTATGGATTATAGGTATGTGTCTTTGCTCCTGGTGGAAGCCACTAATTCTATAGAGATAAAATTGTTGGAAAGTTTCTTCTTATATAGAGTCTAAATTTGCTCCCATTGCAGCATCCAAATACTACCTCTAGATATGCTCTCTGGGGACAAAAAGAGAGTTAAATCCCCTCCCATTTGACAGTGTTTTAATATTTTGGAAACTTAAATCATCAAATGTGCTTGATCAAAAGAAGAATTCTTTTAACCGGGAAACAAGGATGTAAAAGGTGAATTCTGTTTTTTTTAAGAGAAAAAACTACTGTAAGAGAAAGGACTCTTGAATTTAGAAATAGAAGACTTGATTTCAAGGGCCCTGCTCCTCTTAGCTATTAACTATATGTCTGGGCAAATCACTTAATATTTCCAAACCCGCTACTTTCTCTATAAACTAGACAATAATATTTAGTAATATTGGCACATTCATCTCACAAAGTTGCTATGAGAATTAAAGGAGATGATAAACATCAGTTACGCTATAATTGTAATCATTTATCATAGATGGGTGTCATAAAGGCTCATCTAATTCAATTCCCATTTTACAGAAGAAGAAACTGAGGCCAAGAGAGTGTTCCTTTTTCAAGGTCACAAAGGTTTGCAAATAATATAAAGGATGCTATTATAAAATGTTAAAACTAGGTGAACACGACATCACTTGAAGTATATACCCTTTGTCTCATTGCTTTTGAGTCCAAGATAAGAGGTTTATTCCAAAAAATATTAGGACAATTTTCAGATGTTATTCTCCAAAAGGCATAATCATGATCAGCAGATAGATAAATGAATCATTTATTAAGAACTTACTATATGTAGCAAACACTGTGGTACTGCTTCATCTCACTGAGTTCCTCATTTATAGGATTATTGTGAGGAAAGTACACTGTAAATGTTAACATACTGTCATGTGAGTTATTTTATATAAATGATGTCAGAAATAATGTCAAATACTTTATGCAACCTGAGAGCAAGAATTATGCTTATCAATGTTTATTTCTAGCAGAGGGACTTAAGTAGGAGCTGAAGGAAATGAATCAATGACTCAAAAGTAAGAGCAATATGTTGTATTTAAGAGAAAGAAAGATTCACTCATGGTCCAATCAAAATGACTTTCTTGCTGTTTTCATACAGAGTCATTCTACTTCCAACCTCCATACTTCTGAAAAGATTATTTCCCATGCCTGGAATGTATCCCCACCTCAAAGTCATCTCTTAGAGCCTCTAACTTCCTTTAAGGCTCAGTTCTCATGCTACCCTCCAATGAAAAATGTTTCTTTCCTTGTAATAGCTTCCTTCCTCAGTCAATTCTGTATTTAAATGTTTACATATCATATCCCTTACCCCCAGATTTTAAGATTTTTGAGGAGGTAAGATTTTTTTTAACTTTAAATCTCTAGTACTAAGCAAAATATCTTGCACATAGATGTTGAATAATTGTATTTTGTATTGCATTTTATTACATTGTACTATACTGTTACTGCTGTTACTGCTTTATATTGCATTGGCCATGCCTGCCACCACCATAGATGTTTTTGTTGGGAATTTAAGGAGGAATGGAATATGCTAAGTATGTTGGCACATTGTTTTGCACACCTACAATTCCTGCATCCAGGTAGACCGAGGATGGTGCTTAGGTTTTCTGAACTGAAAGTAGTGTTAAAGTCAATCAGGTGCCATTATGGTACCTTCTGTGAACAGAGGGCTGCCTAGAGTCAAACTGGCCCAGGTTAGAAATAAATTATGCCAAAGCTTCCATGCTAATCAAAGTGATAAGTAGTTATTGCAGCTTAAACTTTGTTAAGAAAGGGAGACTTATGAGGTGGCTAGGTGGCACAGTGGATAAAGCACTGGCCCTAGAGTCAGGAGTACCTGGGTTTCAAATCTGGGCTCAGACACTTAATAATTACCTAGCTGTGTGGCCTTGGGCAAGCCACTTAACCCCATTTGCCTTGCAAAAATCCTAAAAAAAAGAGAAACTTAGTCTCTTATTTTGACTACTACCATCCTGATTCTGGGAGCTTTAGGTCTGTATCTATAAATAACTTTCCTCCTGATTGTTAAGAAAAACAAATTCTCTTTTTCTTTCATTCTTCTCTCTTCTTTCCATTTTTCATCTCCTCCTTCTTTTCTCCTCAATGAAATATCATTCTCCAGAAGTTAAGAAAGAATCTAGGTGTGAGGTACCTTTTTTTCTGTCAAGGGAGATTTAGATATTTATAAAATCATTTTCAGGCTCTATTTGTTTAAATATTTAATTAATTCACCCCTAAAAAATACTTAGATTTATTGAATGTTGAATCCTGTCTGTGGTTGCCTGGTTCTCTGTGGCTGGTCAAGCCTATGGAGATTTTCTTTAGATATCATAGATCTTGCAGGGTTTTTTTTGCAAGGCAGTGGGGTTAAGTGACTTGCCCAAGGTCACACAGTTAGGTAATTATTAAGTGTCTGTGCTCTATCCACTGTGCCATCTAGCTGCCCCTGATCTTGTGGACTTTTTAAAATGGCCACCAAAAAGGCTGAAGCTACCAAATTCTTAAAAACAAAAATAACATATATTCTACTGCTCCCTATTTGAAGATCAGTCATGAATACTTGAATATATAAATTAGCACAAGTGAATAAAATTACTGGCTTACAAATCTTCAAAGTAAAATTCCTTCTTAAAGTTAGAAGGGTCTAATTCTATTCCAATCTCCCATCCAATATAGGCTCAACACAAAAGAATTCATAAAAAAAATCATCATCTATATTCTTCTTTAATACTGCCAGTGACAGGGTGGCTAGGTGGTGTAGTGGATAAAGCATCAGCCTTGGAGTCAGAGGAGTACCTGGGTTCAAATCTCGTCTCATACATTTAATAATTACCTAGCTGTGTGGCCTTGGGCAAGCCACTTAACCCCATTGCCTTGCAAAAACCTAAAAAAAAAATACTGCTGGTGACTTACTGCTTAATAAGCAGATTGGATAATGATTATTTATATATCAATTGGATATCTTACAAAAAAATGGAACAATATAGAATATTTAACATTTTAAAAATAAATTTATTTAAAATATCCAATATCCAAGAATAAAAATGATTATGGTTCAAAAGGAAACTGTATATTGTTATTGGAAGTTACTTTTTCATATGAAAATGAAGAGTGGGTTGCCCCGCCCCCGGGCAGCCGGCTGCCAGGGCCAGAGAGTGTGCACGCTGGGAGCCCGGTATGGCCCCTGCCGAGGAGGTACGCTTGTCGGGCTTCGGCGACTTCTGCCGGGTGCTGGAGCAGCACTGCGGCAAGACCATCTTCGTCTACTTCACGGGGAACAAGGATGCCGAGGGCCGCAGCTGGTGCCCGGACTGCGTGCAGGCCGAGCCTGTGGTCCTGGAGGCCCTCAAGCACATCCCTGAGAAGGCTGTGTTCATCTACTGCCAGGTCGGGGACCTGCCCTACTGGAAAGATCCCAACAATGACTTCAAGAAGCAGCTAAACGTGACCGCCGTGCCGACCCTTCTCAAGTACGGGACGCCCCAGAAGCTGGTGGAGCTGGAGTGCCAGAATGCCAATCTGATGGAGATGCTCTTTTGTGAGGATGATGAAGAAGAAACCCGTGCCAGCCGCCCGCTGTCTTGATTTTAAAAGGATCTTGTGATCGATGTGTAATAGCATCATTAGCAAAAATAATGTTTAGAAAACCTCTACTGAACGCTCTGCCCCTAGAGCACCCTTTGTAAATGGTGGGAGGGCTTTCTTGTAATAGATGCTTTTCTTTATTAAAAAAAAATGAAGAGTGTCTCCATTTTTGGTCCTGATTTTTCCTCCTGGAATAATAATTAGACTTCTCTTTTTAAAGAGAAGTCTAGTTTTACAAGATAGTCCTTTAAATATTTGAATATCATTTAAGAATAGGGTCACTTAGTATAAGCATCCCCTTGTGTATCTGATATCTGAAATTCCTTGATCTCTGACAGGCTATGAATATTTGTGATGTCCCTCAAATATCAAGTATTATCTGCATTATATAATATGGCAGTAGAGAGCCATGAGTGTATATGGAATGGAGAACTAGTAGAAATGTATCTGATTTTGTGACAAACTGGAGGAGTATGATAAAAAATGAGGCACGTTCTTCTAGTATGAATGGAGATACATTCCATAGGGAGCAAGCTACATTTATTTTACTCATCCTTTATTAAAATGTAAGACTGGAACATTTTGTATGATCAACTATGTTGGACTTAGGCCCTCTTGGTAGTTCTAGTGATCAAGGACAATTCTAATAAATTTGTAACGGAAATTGCCATCCACATCCAGAGGAAAAACTATGGAATTTGAATGCAGACCAAAGCATACTATTTTTACTTTTTAAAATTGTTTTATATTTTTTTCAGTTTTCCCCTTTAGTTTAGTTTTTTTTTAAGGTTTTTTCAAGGCAAATGGAGTTAAGTGGCTTGCCCAAGGCCACACAGCTAGGTAATTATTAAGTGTCTGAGGCCAGATTTGAACTCAGGTACTCCTGACTCCAGGCTCAGTGCTCTATCCACTGCGCCACCTAGCCACCCCATCCCCTTCAGTTTTGATTCTTTTTTCACAATGTGAATAATATGAAAAATGTTAAACATGATTATTCACTTATAATCTATACCAAATTATTTGCTTACATAGGAAAGGGTGAGGCAAAAAATGTGAAACTCAAAAGCTTACAATAAAAGGTGAATGTTGAAAACTATCTTCACATGTAATTGAAAAAATGAAATAAAATAACATTAAAAAAAAAGAATGTGCGGCTAATTAATCTGTAGAGCATTTGTAAAACTGCAGGGAACACATCCATTGCCTATCATGACATGAGGTTTATGGATAATTGTTGATTCCATTCTCTTATACAGAGGACAGTCACTTTTATTAAACAGTTGTAAAGCATTACAATGTTCAGTGATGAGTCCAAGGCACTGGATGTTTTCCAGATGTTTAATAGCAGATAAGACTTTGCATGATGGCTACATTGACAGTAAGCAATAATTTTTTTTATCTTGAAATTTTAATTTTCATTGCTGGGAAGGAAATCATTGTAAAGTCTATTGTTAAATTGTAAATTTTATTGTAAATTGGAAAACATGATTTAATTTACAGAAATGTGTTTTTACAAACAAATTCCAGGGACATCACTTTTATTAAGCATAATACTCGCATACCTGCTTTATCCTTATCTTGTCTATCAAATGGAAAAGGCTTATAAAATGCCTTCGAACTATAAATTCCTATTGAAAATGTGAATTATACATATCACAAAGCCTTATAGGGATCTTCTATTTTAGCTTATATCCTACCAATGAAGTTCCTTTTCTTATAGTTTTATCATTGAGACACTTAACTTCTATCTCTTTTTTTTAGGTTTTTTTTTTTTTTTGCAAGACAAATGGGGTTAAGTGGCTTGCCCAAGGCCACACAGCTAGGTAATTATTAAGTGTCTGACACCGGATTTGAACCCAGGTACTCCTGACTCCAGGGCCCGTGCTTTATCCACTACACCACCTAGCTGCCCCTAGCTTCTATCTCAATAAGTAGTTTTTACCCCTCTAACATTCATACTTCAAAGTTCAAAACACATTAATGGGGGTGGAGGTGGCATAGAGCAAAAATCATAGTCCTGTGAAGTTAATGTCTAGAGCTAACCTGAACCCGCTCTTTAAAGATATTTGTTCAATTACTAGGTTTGTTTTCTACTCTGAAGTGCTCAATGAATTGTCCTCTGGTTTTTCACAATTTTTCACCAAAGGAATATGATTCCCTATAATGTATTTCTAAGTCCTTTGTCTTTTTCATATTTAAATGATCTTAGCTCTTGGATTTTCTCCAAATTCCTGAAGGGGGTTATTTCATGGTTTAACATAGATTGGCCTCTTTTAAATAATTCCCTATTAAAAGTATAAAATGGGGGGGGGCTTATCTTAAATGGGTCGCAGTCAGGGTCACGAGAAGGGGGGAGCAAATGAGTTGAATCCTTTGGCCATGTAGCTGGAGAAGTGACAGGAGACATTGTCGAAGCATTTTCATGACAATGCATGAGAGATGAGTCAGGGGAAAAATCTATGCAGAATTAGAAATATTCAGTCCCAGCTCTACCTAGTTGCTTTCACTGGCTGAATGTATTTTCTGATATACTAAATTTTCTTTGTTCAATTTCATCTCACTACTTTTACTTATTCTACAGCTTGGTTAGTTTACCCATGTATATCCTCGACCTCAATGTCCAAGGAATGTGTGATTACAAATAATGAAAAGGTTGAATTCAGAAGCATGCCCAATCTCATGAAATAATATGGTACAGCTGAGCCTTCATCGAAAGTTATATTTTGCTCAACATTGATTATGTCCTGATATGATTGAGCTGAAGTTGATCACTTTTGAGCTTCTGTGTAAGATGACCAACTCATCTGCAAGCACAAGCAATCCAAATATATAATATCCAGTTTTCATGATTTCTCAATTTAACTCCCCCTAGTGACACTCTAGCTAAAGCAGTAGATAGGAGCTCAACTGAAATAGGTCTGACAGTCTCCCACAAGGGTTTTTTTGAGATTGATTTTACATTTGCAATTGTATTTGAAAGGACAGAGAAGCTGCTTTCAGATGAGTAATTCTATGTTATTAGCAATCAACTTTCCTAAAACTTAAGAAGTCACTATTTCAAAATCTACTGAAGAGTGCTTGGACTGGCTCACTTTCATTTCTTTTATGGCTTTCATTGGAAAACCTAGAAGACTATTGTTCAAATCCCACCCCTGACACTTAAGGTGTGTGATCCTTGGTAAATCTTTTCATCCCTCTAAGCCTCAGTTTCTTCATCTATAGGGATAGTGATGGTAGATGGAGAGTCTCTAAGGTCTCTTCGAGATGTAAATCTATTATCCTGTGAATTAAACTGTCAAACAACCTTACCCTCTCCTAAGCAAAAAGATTAGACTGTGCTGGGAAAATAGAAAGAAAGTTAGTGACATTTACTTCTTAAGTTGTAGACCTCCTCAGCAAGTTAGTTTATATCTGTATAGATCAAGATTTCACCCTTTGTGATATATGCAAGTAAGAGTAACTATCCTCATATTCTTAGATGATACAAATATTGAATTCTTTTTTTGAAAATTTAAAACCATGATTAATCAGTTTTCCTAGATTTCTATCTTGATATCTAGCAAATGGTCATAACTTATTTAGTTCAATTAAAAATAAGTTAACTGTGGCAACAGTTTTGGATGGGTGAAATAAGCTGGCTACATATACCAAAGTCTCACCAATCAGGGAAGTCTGACTCTAGAGCATGATCCCTGAAAGTCTGATAGGAAGGCACCAAGTAGTACCAGTGAAAGATTAGAAAAGGTAAGAGTGAAAGAGCATGACTAAGTTGATGACTTCTGGTGGAAAACCTGTCTAGATAGGAATCAGGTAATTAATTAACACAGTACTCTTCTAAACCCTGGGGAAATAAAGACAGAATGAGTTTGAGATTTATTCTAAATTTTACAACCATTCTTTTAAGAAATCAATTGATATAGGGCTGAATTATATTTCAGAGAAACCAAAATAGTTGTAAAGAAATGCATAATTGACTTTATGGATGAAGAAACAGAGCCAGAAAAATTAAACAAGTTTCTCAAGATCAAACAAGTAATTAATGGGAAAAAATAAATCCACAGCTCAGGTCACCTTCCAATCCAGTGCCCAACCCACTACAATTGGAAATATTTTTCTTGCATGATTTCTGGGAATAAGAAATGAAAAATAAAGTAACCCAAAGTTTCTAGTTTTTCTTGCTGTATTTTCAGTGTTTACCATGTTTTTGTAAACATATTTACAGGTGTTGTGTCTAGTTTATTTGTAAAAAGAATTAGTGAGAAAATCTTCACATTTCTTTGGAAACATAATTTGTCAGACTTCCAGATTTTACTGTTTCATTGCTGTAAATTGTATAACTTCATTCTAAATAGGATCTTTTAATCATTTTTAAGTCTCAGCTTTTGGTTATTGCTTCCTTTTAGTTACTGTGAAGTTGAAAGTTAAATATTTTTTATTGTTCTTATTTTTTTCCTGAGTTTGTCTGAACCTGTGACTTTATCTGGATATTGAATGAATTCTTGGTGGCGAAACTCCTTTCAATGATATAAATCTATCTGGCTTTCACTTAATTTTTAGAAAGTTTTATTAAGTTTACTAGAAACACTGAAAGGAACTAAGTAACAAGTCTATAGTCATATAACCTGTATGTTTGGGAAGCAAGGCAGAGCAATGGAAAGAACACTGGCCTTGGAGTTGGGTGAGTCACTTAATCTATGTTGTACTATTTCCTCATTTGTAAAATGGGAATAAGAGTAGTAGCTACACCCAGAGAAGTTGTGAGGACCAAATATGGTAATATTTGTACAGTACTTATCACAGGGTCTGGCACTTCTTTGAAATCTGAACTCAGATTCAAGGTAATCTAGGCTGCCTCTCAAGTCATCCCTCTATCCACTCTATCCATTTCTAGTATGCTCTGTTTTCTATTAAAATGATATTAATTTCTATTCTTATAAAATGTTTTAGGACTCCATATAACAGAAGAGTTTGTTGTGCCATGTTACACTGTGTAATGAGATATGGTGTTCAAAACCATAATTTTTACCAAATTGAAGAATTTGGTCTTAACATCAAGAAGACAGCAAGATTTTTTTTGTTTCTATTCAATTTTGTCCCTATTCCATTGGATCTTCCCATCTTCAAGATCAAATATAAAATTTCCTGCCTGACTAGAATCCTTTCATAACCTGGCTCCTTCCTACCTTTCTGCTCTTTTTATACCTTATTTTTCTCCAAGTACTCCATGATGTAATTATAGTGGCCTTCTGGCTGTTCCTTACACAAGACATTTCATCTCCCAATTCCAGGTATTTTCACAACCTATCTGCTCCATGCCTAGAAATCTCTCCCTCTTGGCTCCTCTGACTTCTTCCAGGTTCTAGCTAAAACTCCACCTCTTGCAAGAAACTTTTTCTAATCCACCTTAATGTTAATGCCTTTCTTCCATTAATTTACCCCAATTTAACCTGTCTATAACTTATTTGGACCTAGTTGTCCAGGTCCTTAATTTCTCCTTCTTTGCTCTGTGGTATTGCATGCAAGATGCCTACTACTCTCCTCTAGAGTTAAAAAAAAAGTTCTTCTGTATTTTGAGATCCATCAGAATGAAAGTGTCAAATAAATATGAATTAGCATTAGAAATAACATTGCTTAGATCAACAAAGTACCTTTTATCATTTTTTATTTCTTCTACACAGTTTTATCATACTGACTATCTAGGATTAAGGGTGACAAACCTTTTGCTCATGACTGCTTCTTTCAGTTCATTATAGTATCATCACTCCTCTTTGAATTCCATAACATCTCATTATTCCATTCTGTTCTGATCCAGTTGAAGTCTGCCTTTTCAAGGATTGTGTCCCATTCTTCTATTCTTTTCTATATAACTTAGATGGCAACAAAATTTGTAGTTCCCCCAAATATCATTTGTCATAGCTGTGTGCTTACCTTATGTCTCCTATTTGGCTTTAAAATCACTAATCATGAAGACAATTGCCTTGAAATCTCTCACTGATACTTTAAAGTTAATATTCAGTATTCAATATAATACACTACTAAGCTAATACCAGATTTATTCTGTGTTCAAATATTCAGTTGTCCCATTCACTTTTTTCACCTGATACATTTTATGCTCAAATTGAATCTCTTCCATCCCCAACTGAACCAAAGATTTTTTTGAGAAAGGTTGAGGATGGTCAATTGGATTCACTGCTACTACTTATCTAATAAGCTGGTAATTGGAAGAATATAGCATTTTATGCACCATAAAGTTGTCATCTCTTTGCCTTAGGAAACCTTTTCATGAGCCTCTCCATGGCGAGTTTATTTGTCTCATGAGATATTTCATACTTCCTCATATTTCCACATTTTAAAATTGCTTAAAAAAGCTTAATTCCTAACCTCCTCCTGTAGACTTTATTCATTTTAGATATTTTTACCTTACTTTCTTCTTAAATTTTCCATTTCCTATTATTGTTGAATCATTATAGAGGAATTACAATTATCAAACAATAATCAAAAGTGTGATATAGTAGAAGTACTATTACTACTTCTACTAGTCCTACAAAGAATGAAAAAGGCCACACCAACCAATCAAATGATTGAATGTGTGAGTTGCACAATTACATTTATTTCACTAAGGAGTATGTTATGCCAGACCATCATTCTCACTTGCCTTTATCAGAATTGTTCCATTCCAGGGTCTGATTTTTAGGATACAGGACTAAGGAGATAGTCTGGTTACTGTGGGAGTCTTTTGACCTTAGATGATTTCCAAGCATCCTGGATCAGTAAGGCACCATGGCATATCAGCTTTGCTGGGAAAAGCACTAGCCTGTGCTATGTGATAATATACAAAAAACCTGGTACATCCCAACCTGTCTCTTGATGAGTTAATCATGAGTATGATCTTTACACTCAGATTTTCCATCTTTAATTGTGATAGTTGGAATTAGGTATGATGGTATCTGATCATCTTTGAACTGTATATGCCAGCCTGTTACATCCTAACCTGTCTCTTGGTGGGATAATTGAAGTACTAGAAGTAGAATATGAGCATTTGAATTCTAGACAAATCCCTGTCCCTTACTGAAGAATGTTTATGTCACTCATCTCTCTAGGTTTTATCCTAAAGTGAAGATTTTTATAAAATGATGTTTAACTTTGCTTCCAGCTAAGATTGATTTTGGTTTTTCAACTGTGATTTCCAGTCTAATGTGGCTTAACTACTCCACTGACTAACTGAGAAGGGAAGCAAATAGTTAGATGTTGTCTCTGAAAGCAACTTCTGCCTTTTCCCCCAAATCTTACATAAATACTAGTGATGTTATTATTATGTCTATGGTAAGCTCACCTGACCTTTCTTCAGTGGTTTCAGAATACTTTTTGAATGAAGTTGGCCAGAGGATACTCTTCAGCTAACTAGTTTATTTCTATTTGTTGTTAATTGTTTTCATTTGGCAAGAATGCTGGGAAGTGAAAAATATTATAAATGATATAAGCATGACATAAGTAAAAATATGAATCTACAAATATATATATATATATATATATTTCAAAGATATACTCAACAATATAAACACAGCATTAAAAGCTGTACTGTTCTCAGCACAGTGGAGATGTCCATCATGTGTTTTTCAAAGCACAAATGAAGCTTTGTATTCAACTTGAATAATGTATTTTGAAAGGGCACTGACAAACTTGGGTACTCAAAAAGAGAAAGGCAACTATAATGATGAAGGAACTTGAAATGAGGTTATAAAGAATGGCTAAAAGTATATTTTGAAGGTTTGTCAAGTGAAAGAGCAGTTAAATGCTACAATGGGTAGAGTGTTGGGCCTCAAGTCAGGAAGACTCATCTTCCTGAGTGCAAATCTGTCTTAAGCACTTACTAGTTGTGTCTCCTTGGGCAAGATACTTAACCTTGTTTGCCTTGATTCTCATCTGTAAAATGATGCAGAGAAGGAAAGACAAACCATTCCAGAAATTTTGCCAAGAAAACATCAAATAGGGTCATGAGGTTGTATACAGCTTAACAAAAACAAATGAAAGAAGGATTCAATTTATCCTAAACAATTACCAAGGAACAATGGGTAGAAGTTATAAAAGAGACAAACTCTTTTCACTAAAAGAACTTTATAACAATAGTCCAAAGATGAATGGGTTACCTTGTTAAATACTGATTTGACAGCTAAAGTGTTTCAACAGAAGCTGGATGACTACTTAATGTATTTCTGTACTAGTAAACCAATGAATCAATCAACAAACATTTATTAAACACTTAATATAGTACTAGGCACTCTGCTAGCACTGTGGATACAAAGAGAATAGTGAAATAGCCCTCAAGAAGTTTACAGTCTTACATTGGGAAATATTTTATGTTTTAATCTCTCTCTCAACTTTAAAATTTTACTTATCTGAAACTGCTTCCTCTAAAGTGACCCAATGGTTAATTGCCAAATTTAATGCCCTTTTCTTAGTCCTCATTTACTGTGACTACCCTGCAAATTTTAACACTGTAAATCACTTTTCCTTTATATTTTTTTCTCTAAGTTTTCATTCCTGGAAAAGCCTCACTCTTCCCTCCTATCTGGTTCCAGGCTTCCTTGCCTTCCTTTCAAGTCCCAGGTAAACGTCTAACTTCTGCAAGAAGGTATTCTTAGTCTTCCTTAATCTTAGTGCCTTTTCTTTAAGAATATATGTACATGTATATGTATACACACACACACACACACACACAAACATACACTACAGTTCTTGGGCGGCTAGGTGGCACAGTGGATAGAGCACCAACCCTGGAGTCAGGAGTACCTGAGTTCAAATCTGACCTGAGATACTTAATAATTACCTAGCTATGTGGCCTTGGGCAAGCCACTTAATCCCATTGCCTTGCAAAAACTAAAAAAAACTTAAAAAAAGAACATATACAGTTCTTACTTGAATTTGCCTTATGCAAATATAACTTTAAGTAAAGAATTCTGAAAAAAACCTGCATCACCCCCCAAATACCTATGTTAACTTTACTTGTTCTTGATCCTTGACTTGGTACTCTACAGCTTTTCTCCTTCCCCCCCAAACAAAAAACAAAGAAACAAAAAAACAGAATCCTCTATGTGAAAGCAGAAAAATGGTGGCGCAGACTGTCACCACCACCACAGATTAGAGGCATCAATTGAAGACCTTCCTAAATGTGGGAGGAGCTTGGTCCCCCACAAGCCCTTAAACTGGGTGCTGGCCTCTTCCCTCCAGAGATGTGCAGTCCCTTTTCTGCCTCCTTCCCTTCCTCACATCCCAGACAAAAGGTCATTTTAAGCAAAGAATTGCAAAATAGTCCACTCAGAAAAAGCAAGCCTTCTCTAGATCCCCAATGAATCTTGAATATATCTTAATTGTAGATAATTATCTGCATGTTGACTTCCCTGATAGACTGTGAGCCCTCTGAGGGTAGAAACTATTTACCTTTGTGTTCCTATGGGGAGGACCGTGCCTGGCAATATTAAGTGATTAATAAATGCTTACTGATTTGATTTTACTACTTTGGGGGAGAAAGAAAGAATTGAAAGGATGACAAGAGGTCCAGGCTGTTTTGTAGAGAAGATGAACAACAACAAAAGCTTTAAGGAATTATTGTTAATGGTATACAATTTAGCAATTGGCTATATAGTGACTTTCTTCCATCATGTCTGTCTTTTTGTGACCCCATTTGGAGTTTTCTTGGCAAAGACACTGGAGTGTATTTCCATTTCCTTCTCCATTACATTTTACAGTTGAAGAGTTGAGGCAAACACAATTAAGTTGGCTTGCCCAGGATCACAAAACAAGCAAGCATCAAAGGTCAGATTTGAACCCAGTCTTCCTGACTAAGGTTCAAACACTTTATACACTGTGATACCTAGCTGTTCTATATACTGTCTTACATATTCTGACTGTTGTACTTTCTAAATGAGATTATAAGGTTCTGGAAGGCAGGGTTCTAAGTCTATTTTTTTTCTCTACAATGTGCCAGTACTCTACAAGCTAGGCACAGATATGATATTTTCTAACAACAAATAACTGTTGAACTGAACTACAGACTACACTGAATTACAATTCTGAAGAATGTGCTGCATCTCCTAGTTGCTGGTAGGCTTGACTAGTTTACAAAACCTGTTGAAAATACAACTTCTCTATTCCAGGGAAAATAAACTCACACATAGCATTATTCACCATCTACCATCTACAAACTACAGAATCTACAGCATGAGTATGGAGTATGCTTCTTACCCTTTCCAATAGCTCCTAAACACAAACATGGTGATCATGTCTAGTAATTGTACCTTGAGCTGTATATCTTATTGGCATATCTTCACAAGTTTAATGTAGATCTACATAGGAGAGAGGTAGATAGAAGGTCAACTTTGAAATCAAGAGAACCTGACCTCCAATCCTGCTTCTTTCCTAGAATGCCATAACCAATTAAGCAATTCCATAAGACTGTGAGTTACAGATAAGGTACTGCTCTGCATCACTGAAGGATATTTCCTCACCAAGAGTTCCCTATGCTGATGAAATAAGAGGTCAAGATCAAAATCTTAAAAAAATTATATACATGTTTGATGGATAATTTCATTTGCTTATAAAATTGTTTGTATTCTTGTGAATGTAGAGAGAAAGAGAGAATGTCATATTTATTAATACTGACATTTTGTTCTGTGTACATGCATGTGTGTGTGTGTGTGGGGGGGTGAATATGTTTATAACATTTCCCACATAACTATTCTTAAAGAATTTCCATTTTAAGGCCTTTACACACCATAAAAGAAAGAACAGGTCAGGAGAGTCTTCCTATAATGTTAAAAAAGGCAGAATTTCTCATTTTGAATATTTTTTGCCCTTTTTCCCCCTTTGCCATCCTTTATCATTTGACACTTTCAGTGAGGACACTTATGGATCTACTGTTCAGATAATTGAATAGAGAGTCTTTTACTATCCCCACCATTATTACCAAGTGTCATAATGGATGAAGTATGGTCCTATTTGAATTTAGTGTCCAATCATTTACACCTGCTAGTCAGTACAAACCATGATAAAATACATACTTAAAAAAATGAGATATTTTAACAAATGTTTTCAGTGTTTGTAAGTTGAATCATTTTTTCTTAAGACACTTGACAGTTTTGTTTAAAAAAACTAAATATTAAGGAAAAAATAAAGACAAATAAATTAACAGGAAATATCTGTTACTGTATAAGGAACAGTTTTTCTGAAAAATAAGATATAATATTATTTTTCCTCATTGAGCAATTTATATAGTACAATAACTTCAGAGATCAAGATATCAAATTTTGAGGATGAAATTTATTAAAATATGTGTCTATTAGGTAAACAAAAAAGTTCCTAGGAAAATAATGCTATTTCTTAATATTTTAAATGATTTTAAAAGAAGAACATTAATCAAATCTATTATTTTCTCTTTCTTTTTACTTTTGGGTTTTGTTTTTCTTTTTTTTTTTTTGCAAGGCAATGGGGCTAAGTGACTTGCCCATGTCACACAGCTAGGTAATTATTAAATGTATGGGGTTGGATTTGAACTCAGGTTGTCCTGACTCCAGGGCCAGTACTCTATACACTTGCCACCCCTCTTAAACCTATTATTTTCTTGTGAAAATAATAAATAGGCAAATACCGTATTTAAATGCTTATCTCTTCATTGTCCCTAACTCCCAAACAGTGTTCCTCTCAACATAAAAGTAGTTAATTATCCTATAGAGGACCTCTAAACTTCCCACCAAAAGAAATATAAATGGGAAATTATCCATACATAGTACCACAGTAATCTAGATTGAGGGAACTTGTTAAATAGTTTAAAAAGCAGCATTTTGAAGACATATTTTTTCATTCGATTCCTATAAAACATTTTTGAACTAATGTTCTATAACTCTGTGGCTAAGTGAATTTGCATTATTTCTGATGCCCTTGATTTAATCTTAAGAGACAGCACCAAACAATTCAACAGTCCTGGTTATATCACTTGCTACTTTTATGACTTTTGACAAATCACCTAATCTCTCTAGGCCTCAGTTTCCTTATGTGTAAAATATGGGGAATGAACTAGTGGAGGAAATGGGGGGAAATGTACCTCTGAGGTACGTTTCCTCTCTAAATATATATAATACTTGATCAATGGGATTCTCTAGTTTAAAAAAGAGCACAACTAATTGATATGGGCTAATCTAAAATATCATTATCCACATGTCTTTTATTAAAGGATAAGTATTAGTCCCTAAGAATAGCCTAGGAGCATTTCATTGGAAAGAGAAGTCATTCTTCTAAAGATTAGAAATTAAGTGAAATTTTTTTCACTGTAATAAATATCTCAGATTTGCAAATTTGCAAAAAAAATCAAGTTAGCTATGTCAACTATTTATTAAAATGTATTTTAAAGTATACCAATAGACTATCATTATGGATTCCTGCTAAAATGAGATTCTAGGGCCTGCATTTCTTTCTGCAGTAAATAAATTACAGTGAGTGTCATCTATAGTGACCTTTAACTGAATCCCACATTACATTCTAATATAAAAATCTAGGGAAATGTGACATTAGAGTCCTTCTCTGAAGAGGCTGCACTACTGGCAAGGTTACCCTCAAAGCAGTAATCAGTGCAATGGTGATGTGGGTTAAGGTGGACATAACAAATGGAGTCCCCATGGATTTAGTCCTGAGGCTAAGATTAATAATGTGTCAATGACTTGTGCATGAGGTGAAAAAATCAAGTTGTTTTAAAGCAATGAAATTGACTTGGTTTTGCAAGACACTCAGATAGTCTGTTCAGTTAAAACTGAGGAAGTTTCGGCAAAAAATATTCTTCTGAAACCAATTTTAATCTAATTAATATCTGCATTATCTACTGGGCAAAGTCATCAAAGTTAGAGCTAATATGTATACGGTTATGTTCAGAATTATGACATCTTTCTACCTGTTTCTCTAAACAAACCCTTTGACATATGACCATAAGTATTATCACAAATTTAAAGATGAGGAAATTGAGTCTGAAGGAGATTAAGAGATTTTTTCACAAACCCAGAGTTAGTAGGTGCCAGAGGCATAAGTGAAAACCATGTCTCTTCTGGTTCCAAGTCCCGTACTCCTTCCAGCACATACTGTGCTCCTCCTTCCAATTGTATAGGTTTTGACAAAAAATAAGGGGAAAGATGAGAAAGTAGAAAAGAGAAATGCAAGGAATAGGGAAGAGAGAAAGCAAAAGAAACAGTTTGAAATCAAATATAAAATGGGAAAATGTAGATAGAAAGAAGGTTGAGGTGATTATTGGGGGCATTGGGGAAAAGATCATCATCATGAATCTGGGCATATGAATTACCCTATATGCTCACTTTATTCCAGGTTTAATTCTCTACTATACAATATTATTTTCCTATTTTCTTCTTGGTCTTTCTCTGAGCCTTCATGACAATTCACCAATCACAACTCCTCCCTCCCACACCTAGGAGAAAATGAATTACCCATTAATCACTTTGGAAGAGATTCTTTTTTTGAAACTAACAATCTTAGGCATTCTTATGTCTATCTAAAAACTCACTACTCTAAGAATTCTTGATTTTCAATTTACTGGGAACTCATTCATCACAATGACAACTTGCACCTCTGTATTTTTTCTTTTATCTTCCTTTTCTATGGATTACGTAAATAACACACACACACACACACACACACACGCGCACGCGCGTGCGCGTGCGCGTGCGTGTGTGTGTGTGTGTGTGTGTGTGTTCATCCAGCAAAAGGTGCCTTAAAAGACCAAAGTTATTATAGACTTCTCATATTTTTGCCATTAGGACTTGAAATAATACACCTAGAGATGAGATAGAGAATAACTGTCTAGAGGCAATTATCAAGGGAAATAAGATCTTGGAGTCATAAAAGCTTTTAAATTCAATGTATACCAACAATTGCATAATTACACTTTCAAAACAATCTTAGCTGGAGTATGATTTGCTGTAGTCAAGAGTTAATCCTTTTGTCAAAGTCAGTCTCTTTAGGTCTTATGACCAATACTAATCTACATAGCTTAGGAAAGAGAGGGCTAAAAGAAGAGAAGCTAATATGATAAAGAAATTGTAATTATTTGGTTTAGAAAAAAGACAATGACTTTATAAAAGACAAGTATGTAAGATCCAGTGCTAATCAAATATTTGGAGTAAAGAAATAGACAGAGTGGGCTAAAAATTAAGAGTATGAACTTAAGACTTTACTGCTTTAAGTAGGAAATTCTTAAATGTAACCCAAATCTTTTACTACAGTTTTACTATTTCTGTAATATTACTTATCACTGTAAGGTTAATAAGCACAAACACCCTACAAAAGGGAATTGTAGAACCGTCCTTGAAAGAATACTATCTACTTGTCTTAATGGTTTCAAGTTAACAAAATTTAACAACAGAATGATAGACTCAACTTTTCAAGAATAAAGAGTGTATTGGAAATTGAGAGTTTGGGTTCAAAAACTTTGTCATTTCTTTCTATGTGATCTTGGAAAAATTGATTAACCTCTCTCAGCCTCAGTTTCCCTCATTCATAAAATGGGAGGGGGTCTAGACATGAATTCCAAGGTCCTTTTCTAGTTCTATATCTATGAAATATATATTCATCTTTTTCTCTTCCAAAGTACAATGATGACACAATATTTTGATTTTCAAAGGAAATATAGAACTTAATAATGGAACAAACTATTATTTATTCTGATTTCAGTTTCATTACTATATTCAGTAAATTAATTCATTATACTCAATAAAAGAAAGCCTCCTGTTTGGCCTAATGACTTTACTGAAAGTTGTTCAGGAATGCATCGAATGAAATTAACTGTTCGCTCCAATTCTAAAAGGTGCCTCTCAAGTCAGCAATTCAATGGAGCTCTAGGATAAATCCTAATTAGTAAATCTGGAGTGAGTTTTGAGAAAAAGAATACTTAAAAACACCTTAACAATTACCCGAGGACAGCCTGTTGTTTTGCCCTTATTACCAATTTCAGAATAAACAAAAAAGTTGTATTTTCCTACCACCTAGAAAATAAATGAAAAGACATCCTATTTCTTCACTCTATTAAGGTGGTTTAGCACATTGTTCTCATGTACTGCAAAATTCAAAAAAAAAGATAATTTGTGAAAAAAAGACTGTAATTGCTAAGCACTTGATGAACTGTGGCATAATGCTAAATAATTATTCACTGCCTTTATTCTTCTGTCAAAGTGGGCAAAATCATTTCTTTTTATTGCTTTTTTTAAAATAAGGAAACAAGCCACTGTGACATCCATTTCATTTTAAACTAATGCCTCTATTATTCCATATCTAAATGGAACTGACATCATCTGCTCTTTAGTGTCCTAAAAGATCTTTAGCTCTCGTCCACTGTTACATGTTTTATGCATTACATGAAATAAAATACCTCAAGATTTTGAAAATATTTATTTTAAAAACAGCAATCAAATTGTCTGTAATCACATTTTCTGCTCCGCTTTGAAAGCTGCATTATTCAATATGCCAGTGGTCTTTTCCATAATGGCGACATATTAGAAATTCATGCTGCTCTAATACAGCCGAATTCACTGATGTACTGCACTCCCTATAGACCTAAAGAAACACTCCTGCTTCAGTTTCATGTGTCCCACACAGCACCTACTGATGTGATGGTTGTCAAAACAGTTGTACAGTGGCCTTTGAATTCAGAGTGTGCTACGACTGTATGCTAAGAAGTGACAATAAATCTGAGCATATACATTATGCTTTGCTTTTGTTGCCCAGGAAAAATAGAGCATTTGGGAAATAAATCCCTCAATTTTATTGCTTTTTAACATCTTTCCCATTTTAAACTTCAAAACTGGACATTTGAAGTATTCAGAGAAATTGCAATCTCTTTTGTTGCTTTTTTCATTGTAAATTTTTTATAACATGTCATTAAGACCCATATTCCTTAAAAAAAAACCTTGTTTCTAAATGAAACCTTTCAGTGATTGCCTTCTCAAACTTTTCTTTTGTATGAGTGAGGGGGCTGTGGCTTGCACAAAGAGCAAGTAATCACTGCATATAGGCTAAGCAGCAAGTCTGGGATGACTTTGTACAAGTCTGCATTTCCCCATGGACCAAACCTAGTTAAACCAAATGGTGAATGTCTGTCTATGTGTGGGGGTAAGGCAAATAAATGCCTATAAATAAATAAATAAATACACACATTGAAGAACTCAATTTTAGGTGCTAAAATCAATTTTTTTTTCAAATAATCCATGAATAATTAATGGAGATATTTTTATTCACCTTTTTACAAACTAATCTAAAGGCTTGGAATTTAAATTTGGAACCCTAAATTTTTTTCTTGTCAACCACACATGGGGAAAGCCCTCCTCTCTCCCCCCAAAAGGCAAACTCTTAATACAAAATAATAAACCAGGTCAGTCCCAACTGCAGAATAACAACTATTCCTTTATATGAAGTGATTCTTTAAGGACTCTCAGATATCTCATTAGCCTACAAAGCATTTCTGAAAGGCAAGTCATTACAAAGAAATAGAGGAAAGGAAAGAATAGGACTGTGAGCTTAAGTCACTTGTGATAAATAGTCAGTGGGGAAGCTTTTGACTTCACTAACCAATGATATAATTTTCATGGACTCTCTACACAGGAAGTTTATCAATGAATTTAAACAATCAAAGCCAAAAACAAAAAAATTAAAACAATTTTAAAATGTGAAAAATTATCTTCCTATCTTCATCCAACTATACATAATATTTAAGGGAAAACATCTTTTTGAAGGAATGTTTACCTTGACCTGGAGAACTAGAACTTGTACACATTAGCCTGTTTGCTAGTCCATTTAGAGGCTTGGAATTAAATATATTTTTCAACACTGCACCTTCAACCATGTAAATAACTCAATTTCTTGAATTCCCATAAAGAGGAAAAAGGGCTCTTGAATGATTATGAAACATATGTGGTAGAACAAGGCAGGAGAGAAAAGCTCAGGACAATGTTAAAAAGGGAAATGGAAGGGGAAACTGAGAAAGTTTGGAAGTAAGGGTAAATATAAGAATGTAAAACCTTCATAGTAACATAGTTTTGAAATAACATGAAGTAAATAAATATGAGAATATCTTTCTGTGGGACACTGTTGTTCTCAGGTTCATGTTGATTTTTTGATATAGTGCATTGATTAGCCCAGAAGTCAATTAGCAAACTCATACACCCTTAGTTCAGTATTGCAAGTAGATCTGTTAAAGACTTTTGGATCTGGATTCAAAAGAATAAGGGGAATAATAGTTTTGCCAATTGAAGGATGCTTGATAATTTAAAAATGACAGTCTTTCTTGGTTTCAAAGTTCCACATCCATAAAATGGAAATAATAATGATTGCAAAACAAGTCTCAAGGGTTTGTTGTAATTGAAGTAGTTTCAATAAGTGTCAAGTTTCTATTAAATGCCTACCATACACAAGTCATTGTTCAATGTTAGCAATAAAGGACAAAAATGAAAAAAAAGTTAGGGCATCTAGGTGGCACAGTGGATAGAGCACCAGCCCTGGAGTCAGGAGTACCTGAATTCAAATCCCTCCTCAGACACTTAATAATTACCTAGCTGTGTGGCCTTGGGCCAGCCACTTAACCCCCATTTGCCTTGCAAAAAAAAAAAAAACTAAACTAAAAAAACATGAAAAAGTTGTTCTTTAATTACTTTACATTCTACTGGGGAATAGAATATGTAAACAGATAAGTGAACACCAGATAACAACACAGAGTGCACCCAAATCTATGGAGATCAGAAAAGGTTTCTCTAGAAACTGATACCTTGACTTAGTCTAAGAGGGAAGCTACCTTATGCTAAGAGGTAGAGGTGAAGGAGGCGTGCATTCCAGCAATGGAGTAATGACCATTCAAAGAAAGAGGAGAAGAAAGTGTGAAGTTTAAGAAACAGGGAGGAGCAAAGGAGGCAGCATTATACAGTGAAAAAACCCACTAGATTTCAAATCTAAAAATCTAGGTTTGAATCCTAGGTCATCTATATATTACCTGTGCCATCTTGAGCAATTACATTAACTTTTTAATCTTATTCTCTCCCCTTTATAATTAGGAGATTAAATTCAATGAGGTCTCATCTAATAACAATCCTATCATGTTATAACTGGCCCAATTTAGTGGTAACATAGACCAAGGAAGGAAAGAGTGTGTAAAATCAACTTTAAAAGAGAGATTGGAGTCACACTCTAAATAATTTCAAATGCTTGTCTGAAGAATTTGAATTTCATCTCAGAGGAAGCCAGTTAGATATGAGATTTAGGAATACTCAGGTGGGACAGTGGTTATGTGAATGCAGAGAAAGGTAGAGACATAAGAGATGTTTTGGAAGTGGAATTGAATTGGAAGTGAAATTGCCAGGAACTGGCAACTGGCAATTGGATATGGCAGGGACTATGAAAAGTCAATGATTACTACAAAGTAGTGGGGTTGGGTGCCTAAAAGGATTGTGGTACTCTCCACAGAAAGGGAGAACTCAATCTTAGAGCATTAAAGATACTTGAGTCAGTATTACTTTCAGGTTCCTTATATTATGCAATCACTTATTTAGCTTGGATTGACTAATGAACAAATTGAGGATGAATTAAGAGAAATGTTCTGTAAGAATTTAGGAAAACTATAGACTCTGTGATATGAAATATTGGTTGGACTCCATTTTTCATTTTCTTAATATCTTTTTAGGATTATTTAGAAAAGAGCCATCATATTGCTGGCACTTATGGGTTTTTGTGAGTGATAAAGGGCAATTGATTTTTTAAAATAAAAATCATTTTCTAAGGTAAATCTCAGCAAAAATATACCCATTTGACTAGGTTAAAATACTTAATTATGCCACATTGATTAAAAACCCAACTGAGAAGATATAAATGCAATACTGCCAAAAATCTAGGGGGACTTCTTTATTAAGAGTGGTGATGCTGCTCTTTAATCCAATTAAAGTTATTTCCCCTTATACACAAATCCATGTAGGTTATATTCTATATTCAAGTAGCCATTTTCAGTCAGAGCTTATGGAAAGGACATTATTTCATGCTCTGCATGGTAGCTTTGAAGAGTTTTTGCTCATATTGTGTGTGAGCTTTTGAGAGGAGATTTGAAAGGGAAATACCAGGTTCTTTCCAGGCCCTTTTCACTATTTAATTTCATCAGCTTTTCGTTCAGTGTTTCCATAAGCAGTTTGGTCAGAAATTGTGAGCTATTCACCAGTGTCTCAGCTATTGGCAGGAAAGTCACCATAGTTCAGTAGCAAATTTTTTTGGATCACATCTGTCATGAGTATCAGTAAAGGTCCAAAAATTAGAATTAATTTGAGCATATTCTCCTCAAGAAGAGGGGCTTGAAAATGCTTTTTTAAAAGTCCCTTAAATCCAAAGTATTTTTCAAAGCAAATAATTCCTTAAAGACTTACAAATTTGCAAGGCGTGACTATGGAGGGTCATCTACCTTGACATTCATGTTCTTCTGGGGACTGAGGTGAAAGTGAAACTAGTTTAGCATCTCATTTTCTATTTCCTTTCTTAAAATCATCAGATCTTTTCTAGGTTTTCAAGAAGCTTAATATACCTCCAAGAAGCTCTTCTCTATTATCAATCAAAAAAAAAGTTCTTATATACACCAAATATTTAAAAGAGCACCTTTTGAGGTAGCAAAGAATTTAAAACAAAGTAGAGGGGGAAGCTAGGTGGCTCAGTGGATAGAGTTCTGACCCTGGAGTCAGGAGTACCTGAGTTCAAATCCAGCCTCAGACACTTAACAGTTACCTAGCTGTGTGGTCTTGGGCAAGCCACATAACCCCATTGCCTTGCAAAAACTAAAAAAAAAAAAGTAGAGGTCCATCAATTGGGGGCTGGCTAAACAAATTGTGTAATCTGGATGAAATGGAATCTAACTGTGCCATAGGATATCAAGAATATGATGAATACAGAGAAACACTGAAAGATTTACATGAATCGATAGAGAGAGAAGTAAGTGGGGCCAAGAAAACAAAAATACACTAAAGACTACAACATAAATAGAAAGAACAATCACTAAACAATTAAAAATATATGCTGTGCAATTACAAATGACTAATACGGTTTCAAAAAAGATATGTGAGAAGATTCTGTACCTCTTTACCCTTTAAAAGAGGTAGGAGGTCCACAAGTATAGCACATTGCACATACATTCAGACTGTTTAATGTATTGATTAGTTTTACTGATTTTTCTCTGTCTTTTTAAAAAATCTATTAAATGAAATGACTTTCTGGGAGAGAAAATACTGAAGAAACCTGACTATGTAACAAAAATTTTAAGGTTCAATAAAAAAGTTATTTTTTAAAAAAGAATCTTTCCTTCCTCTTGATTACTTCCTTCTCTGAATTCTTGCCTTGAGTTCCTGATATTGTCTTTCATTGCTATTTGATTCTTGCATTATTTTTACCTATTTAACAGGATTATAAGGTTTTTGAGGCAAGAGTCATATCGTACTAATAGTTAATAATATTAGCTAACATTTATAGAGCCTTTACTATGTATCAGTTATTGTGCTAATAAGAACTCTACAACAATTATTTGCTTTGATTTATAACAACCCTGGGAGTTAGTTGCTATTATTATCCTAATTTTATTGATAAATAAACTGAGGTCAAGAGAGATAAAGTGACTTGCCAAGTGTAACAACTAGTAAGGATCTGAGGCTGGATTTGAACTTGTCTTTCTGACTCCAGGTCTGGTGCTCTACCCACAGTGCCATCTAGCTGTCTCTAGGCAGTTATTATTATTTCAATAGTCTCTTCAGCATCTAAAGACCAAATTAGGCTTTCAGTAACTGATTAGTTTGCATCATAGTTATACTTGGATTAAGGAATGTTGGTTTATACAAGAGAATACCTTATTCATTAACTTTCTCTGTAAAATCCCTATTGAACTTTCATAGTATATTTTGCTGCATGTAATTAGCAAAAAGCTTGCACTAAAGTCTTGGCAAAGAGCTCAATGTAATATAGGATTTTTCATTCTTGTGTAATAAGTTAAAGTGATTTAGGAATTTCACTAAAAGCCCAAGCCTATCAATACCAGACCACACCATACATCAGAAAAATGAATTCAATACAGAGGGTTGACTATGTGCCATCAGTTAGAACACCCCCAAGACATGACCACACAGAATTATCTGGCAGGAAAGGCCTCATGATATCATTCCATAGGATGTTGTTTTGTTAGCACAGTAGGTGTCCACCTGTGTATTAGAACTTCAGGTGAACTAGCTAGGAAATTTTGTTTCCCAGAATATTATTTCTACCCACTATCTTGGAATTGCAAATTCTACAATTTGAGATTTATTCTTCAATCTTAAGTGAAATGGAACTTTGTCATCTGCAAAAAAATTAAATTATTGGAAGAAATAGTACTTAGTTATCATTTACTTTTTAGCATGAATTAGTTTATTACAACTTTTGTTAAGAGCAGATTTTTCAGAGGGGATATGTCATGAATCCCAGGGTAATTTAATGCACTGATCAAAATACTTTGTAATCATTTACTACTTACAGCATGATTAAAGCTTTTATTTAGCCCAAATCCTTTGATTCAAATAGAAAGTTTCCTGCTGGCTACATTTTAATTTAGAACTTCACATGTTTAACATTATTTATGCAGTATTGTATTTTTGTCTATTTTGTTAAACACTTATAGTTACATTTTGATTTGATACAGAAAGTGAATTTGATACTTTTGCCTTAGACCACTAAATGGTAAGTACTGCCCTAATGAAAAGAAAACAAACCTTGATTTGATTCCAGGCTCTGTTACTTGTCACTTATGTGACTTTAAGAGAGTCATTTACATGCTCTGTGCCACCATATTTTTATATGTTAAGTGGAAATAATAAAGAAGAAGATGATGATAGTAGTAAAACTATATCACTTATGCTCAAAGAATGTTATGAAAGTTTAATGACAGAATGTTGAAAAAACAGTGAATTTCTTCTGAACTGTAGCCCTTTAGCTATCTGTGTGACCTAGGACAAATCACTTTATCTTTCTATTTCTTCATTTCCTCATGTATAAAAGAAAGAAGGTGGACTATATTGCTTCTCAATGCCCCTCGTAGTTCTAGATACTTGGCCCTACAATGATATAACTGAAAATAATACCAAAGGACATTAGAATTTAGATTAAATGCTACTTCAGGCTTAGCTTCAGAGAATTATTTATGAAAAATGCCTCTTGTTTCTCTTGGTAGAGAAGTGGCAACTATGGACATCGAATACTGAATATACTGTCAGACAAATTATGGTATTTGTTGGTTTTTATGTAAATCTTCTTTGAAGGCTTTTATGGTAGTTATAGAAAATAGGTATAATATTTTTTTTAAAAAACCCCTAATCATCATTTGTTTTTAGGTTTTTGCAAGGCAGATGGAGTTAAGTGGCTTGCCCAAGGCCATATAGCTAGGTAATTATTAAATGTCTGAGGCCGGATTTGAACTCAGGTACTTCTGACTCCAGGGCTGGTGTTCTATCCACTGCACCACCTAGCCACCCCTCAAATCATCAAATTAAAAAAAAATTGTGAACATATATAGCTAAAGTTATTTGTAAACTAGAAAACAATATATAAATGTCAACTGTGATTATTATTATTAATTCCTGGAAACTGAGGTGGCTAGGTGGGACAGTGGATAGAGCACCAGCCCTCAAGTCAGGAGTACCAGAGTTCAAATCCGGCCTCAGACTCTTAATAATTACCTAGGTGCGTGGCCTTGGGCAAGACACTTAACCCCATTGCCTTGCAAAAAAAATAAACCTAAAAAAAAGAAACAACTATGTTAAAGCTCAAAGGATACCAAAAAAAGCTATTATTTGAAAGACTTACTTTCAACTTCAACTAGAAATCCATTTAAAAATCTTTTCATCTCCATATCAGAAAAATCTGGCTGAAAACTCCCTTTATTTAGTTAAGGCTAGATAACCAAGTCATCTATCTGACATTCAAAATGCATTAATGATTCTAGTAATAAAAATGTTTCATGGAAGACTTATTGTGCTTAAAATTAGCAAGTTAATCAATCAGATCATCCTGACCATAAAAGTAGTTAGATTCATATACAGCTCCAGAAATAAGCAAAAAAAAAGTCACAGAAGAGAAAGGTATCTAGAAGCAGGTTACAGAGCTCTGTAGAACCTCACCTGTCCTATTATATCATTCAGATAAAGACAAGAAAGAGGCATTCTTATCAAATCAGTGGGTAACATGAAGCTTGTAGAGAGAGCTCATATATTAAGTAACAGAATTAAGATATAAAATTACCTCAACAGACTGTAACAATTGACCAATACTTTAAAAGATAAATTCCAAGAAAGACCACAGA
The DNA here is from genome assembly GCF_037893015.1 of Macrotis lagotis. Lineage (NCBI taxonomy): Eukaryota > Metazoa > Chordata > Mammalia > Peramelemorphia > Peramelidae > Macrotis > Macrotis lagotis. Next base: position 420,781,812 of record NC_133666.1, on the reverse strand, counting down.
ATGGAAAAGACCTGGTTTAATATGTGGAAAAAGAGGGTCTTTGTAATAATAAACTTGGCAATATGAACCAACAGCAGTTTTGAACTGCATAAGAAAAAAATCAAAACCAAAAAGAAACCTACTGAATTCAGATCAAGGGAGATGTAATTAATTGTGTTAGTTAGATTGGTGCTAGTAAGATTTAGTAAAATTAGTTATTTAGATCCTCTAGAATATTATGTTCAGAATGATGTGATACATTTTAGTCATGACATATAACACATAGCAAACAACTGTTTTTGAAAGAGTTAACCAACATGATAAGAGATTTGGAAATGACATTCTAAGAAATATGATATTTGGGGTATAGAAACTTTCTTCAAATATTTGATGGCAATAATGTGGAATTGAGATTAGAATTATTCTTTATACCTCCTAGCTTCAAAGGGCAAAACTAGTACCAGTGAATAAATTACAGAGACATTTTTTTAGCTTAATGTAAGAAAATTCTAACATCTATAACTGACAACAATGGAATGGACTATAGTAAAAAGTAGTCACATTTTCAGTCAAAGGACATACTGAAATAGAGTGAATGACCATTTGTTAGTGTTGTTGTTGCAAGGATTAATTTCACTGTTAATTAAGAAATCAGACTAGAGGATGCTAAGCTTCTTTCCACCTTTAGGATTTTAAGATTCTTTTATAATACACTCAACAATCATGTATTTAGAATTTTTGTAACTTGCATGAACATTTCACTTTGACTTTTAATAAAGAATAGATGGAAAATCACTTTAGCATTTTGCAGAATATAGTACAAAAAGCAGGTAACATGGAGAACATTTTATGTGGTTGTTATTACTTCTGGTTTCATAATACTATCTTATGATCACTTTTAAAGTCTCACTCATTACACCAGCTCACCATCTCTATCCCTCTCTAATCCCCAAATGTGTAAAGGTTCTTACCACAGAGATTGAATTTGAAAGCAGTGTTCCATCTTGGCCCAGCATGTTGGATACAGTAATTTCAGGTAGGTTCATATTTTGTGGATGGAATGGAAGCAGCCCATTATGGTTCATTGGGTGACATAGAGGGTGGTAACCAGACTCTACTTCATTCAGGTGCACCAGCGAGTGGTCAGGTAGTGAAGGGGGTGTAATTGGAGGAATGTTAAAGTCTTCACTTTCAAGACTTGGGCCAGGGTAAGACTGTAAAATAAAAATAAGAATATTGTTGGAAATCATCATACACATAAGCATGCCATCATATAACCTGCTTATATGTTATTGCAGGCAGTAGCATCAATTTTTCAAAGGGAACATTTCAAACACTCAAAGATTATCTGATTGCAGTTTGGCCATTATGCATGGAGGGAGAGTGCCTCAGAGTCATGAGTCTATCTGGTATGCACATAGCCTCCATTTGGCAGGGTTTTTTTTAACATCCAAAAAACCTGAAATCAAACAGATGTCAAGAGTCCCATTAAAATTTTCCAGAGTCTGGAAAAGAGCTGAATACCTTTTCATGGGAATTGTGGGGAAGGAAGGCAATTTATAAAATTAATATTTGATCAACTAGGGCTTCCTATAGCTCAAATCATGAGCTGTAATAAAATGAATTCCAGAAACTTTTATATTTCAAAAAAATACTCACCTTTCTACTGAAAAAAACTAACAATAAGAATAAAGAAGTTATTTGTGTATAATGTGATGTAACAATATATAACCAAAAATAAAAAATAGTGTCATAACTGAAATTAAGGTAAACCAAGGTCTAAGCTTTAGACCCAAACAATTTATAAGCAAAGCACACATTTGTCAATAAACAGGGTATCATCCTCCTCTGCAATCTCAGACCCCAAATGAGAGGTCATTTTTATACCTCTCATTATAGACAAAAGGAGGAACATCCAAAAAACAGAAAGCAACATCATAGATAGGGAAGGCAAAAGATCATTTGTTACACAAAGTTATATTCATCATAAAACATGGGAAACAATACCATTGGCTAGTAATTGGAAATTCAAGGATAGCACAACCTCTCCTTCCATCTTACTAGGAAATTCTAATGGATTTAGTCCATCTGCAAGAATAACTAATGGTACAAATAGAGAGATAGAAGATTTCCACTAATTTTACAAGAACAACCAGTGTTATAGTGATAACAGGTTTCTTTAATTAAAGTGATTTATAGGAAAACAACTTTTAAACTTAAAGAGGAAGAAACTGAACTTTTCAAATCATGAACTTTCAAACTTAATTTAAAGACAAAGAAACATGACTTAGTCAGGTATATAATGTGGTGGAAGAGACACAGAATATATTGGCAGAGATAGAGAAAATACAATCAATATTTATTTCCTCAATAGGAAGATTCATTTTTAGCTAAAATTCAAAAGGAAGTATTGTTCTTGGTTTCAGACTATTAACATTAATTTCTATGAATTCTTTTTCTTGGAAATCAAGTCAAAACTAAATATTGAAATTACCTAAATTCATTTTTACAGAGTTTGTAATAGTAATAGTAAGTAATATAAATTAAGGAAAAGTAATTAATCAGTGAAATAACTATTGATATCGATGCTTTCCCCTGGAAACTGTCATCTGAGAAAAACTATTAGAATGGAAGATATTTGAGAAAAATCTAGATCAAAAAGGAAAGTGGCAATTCAAAGAGAATTAAGAAAAATGATATAATAAGAAGAAGAGCATATGAAACAATATTGATTAACATATCTGAGGAATAAGATGTTTACTTGGAGCAGGTGGTGTTATAAGGAGAGATAATCTTAGTTACAATATTTCCATGCATCCCATTATTTGACTTGAGAGAAGCTTTATAGACTTTAGGATCATCAGTAACAAAGTCTCCTTGTATAATGTAACATAACAGTGCATGCTGAGATAGGCAAGATTTTCAATGGTCATGTAGGAGGGCAGCCAGAAAGTGAAAGCCAAAGACAGTAGTTAGAAGGTAGTCATTGGGAGCTCTGCCATTAAGCTTCATGAAATTGCATCCAAGAGCCTGGGGTTATTTTCTCCAGATGGTGTCTATTTGTCTAACAGAAAGAAAATCTTTGAATTGTACTTGCTAAATGTTTTACAAGTTCTGATATATTTATTTAGGTGCTACTAGAAGACATGATTAAATGAAGAGTTACTAGAGCATCTGGAACTGAAGCAGGTCCATGTTTGTGTGTGTGTGTGTGTGTGTGTGTGTGTGTGTGTGTGTGTGTGTGTGTAAATAATGGGAAGACAGGAAGAAGTTTGGAGGAGGCAATGAAGGCGAAGCTTAATTCAGCCTTGTAGATAGAATCTAAAAATGTAAAGATCAGGAAGAAATGACCAGATGTAATGTTTTCACTATTTCTTAGCTATTTCAAGACCTTAGAGTGCATGTCATTAATTTGAGGAAATACACCATTGGTGATATGTATCATTTTAAATTTAATTCTTACTTGTCAGCAACCAGATTACCTTCAAACTCTGGGACTCTGAGCTTGTACTAATTTTCATGTCGGCTTTGGCCTTTGGTGTGGCTTTTTACATGAGCAGTGACTCAAAGGGTGGTCTAATAGAGGGTTAGTAAATGTTCTCTTTTTGCAAAGGGGAATTTTACATAATAAATGTAATTGCTGTATTCTGAAGGAGTATCTGAGTCTTCTCCCAGAATCTTCCTCAATCCTATATTTTTGTGGAAGAGCTGTGTTAATATTTGGGCTTTTTATCATTGAATTGTAGACTTTTAAAGTAAAATAAGGGATGACCTCAGAGATCATTTAGTTTCAACTGAAGCAGGAATACTCTCTTATCAAAGTATCAAGTTTGAGATTTTGTGTTGTTTATTGTTAGGTAGTTATGGGGAAGTTAGGGGGGTACCATTTGATCCTTCACTGAAAGAGACAGAAGCACTATAATAACATGGGAGAAATAAAGTCTACTTTTAACAAGAGATACTTAAACCTATGAAAATACTCAGTGATACTCTCTAGTGTATGGTGTCTTTCTGTAATAGAATTTCCCTGGTAGTTAGGTTTTAATTTGTGGTGTTTCAAAGGGAGGTTTAATTAGTATCACTTTACATTCAGTGATAACAATTGTGCTGCAATTTAACTCAGCTACATGGTTATTTTCATGTAATTACACATTAACTTTATTTAACCTATGTAATTACATATCAGAACCACAGATTCCACAACTTAACCAGAAATGGGTAGTTAAGAGTGATCATTAAATATAACTGAACAAGGTTACTAAGCAGCTTGTATTTGTGACAAAGAGATTTTTTTTTGAAAATCATGATATGGTTATTTGGTAGAAGTATGTTATGGTGTAATTGGAGCCATGTAATTATATAATGGCACTTATATCTTGATGTGCCAATGCTGACAAAGAACTAACTATGGTGTCAAATTAACTTTACTGGAAATCTTTATATGTGTGTAGAAATGAATTAGAAAATCTATAAAAATGTCTTAGAAAGACATATTTGTTCTATGATAAAGGTTTTTTGAAACTAACAGTGCTAAGTTCCATGTTTGCCTGATTTTTTTTTAGGAAACACAGGTCAGAGATTTAGAGTTAAGAGGGATATTAAAGACAATATAGTTTGATTCTTTATTTTACTGATGAGGAAACTGAGATCATCCTCAATGTCATACAAACAAGCTAAATGTCACACAAATAAGCTAAAACTTAAGTTTTCAGGTTCCAAATAAAATGCTCTTTCCACTAGACTAAATTTCCACTATACATCTAGATCAAAGTCATAATGACAATGACAATAGTTTGAGCATTACAAATCACTTAAAGGGATAATTAAAGACATGTGGTGTACAAATTTCCATTTTACATAAGCTTTTTTCCCATTTGCATAAGCTGTCTTCTATTCATATAACATGTGAATGTGCCAGTTTGACACTCTGCTATTTGGTGATGTTTGAAGGTATAAGCAACCAAACAAATACATCAAATGACAGACAGACTGTAGGAAGCATTAAGAGAGTTATTTGACATCTGACATTTCATTTTGGTACCCCATTGTGGGTTGGTCTATAGTACAATATGCAGCCTGGACTATGCTTCATGACTCTGGAAGAAGGGCATTCTCAGTAGAACCATAGTGAAATCACAGAAGATCTTTTTTATCTTTCAATTACTTTTTTTCCCCAAGATTGCTATTGGAGAATGGAGACAACAGCAACAGCAATAGCAACAGATATATCACATTTATATGACACTAAATAGATTATAATACTTTCTTCATAACTACCTTGTGAGGCAACAAGTATAAAAATGATGATCTTTATCTTACAAAGAAATTAAGACTTTCCCAGCTAGAAATTTCAGAGCTAGAATTTGAACTAAAGTCTTTTGAGGGAATGTAGAGTTTCTATGTACTTTATAACTTCAGAATTTTATCTCTAAAACTAGAATTCTTGGGCAGAGTACCTATTTAAAAAGTTTTGGAGTGAGGTGAAGGAAGAAGAGCAAAATGATGATGACATCAGCCTTAATAGAGCTGTTGAGGTTCAAGGCAAGAGGTTCACAAGCAGAGGGCAGGATTCACATCTAGATTAAAAAAAATAACAACCAAAAACCCCACATAATCTGAATGGATACTATGCTCACTTTAAAAAAAAAAACTTCTCATGTTTTTTCTTCCTTCCTTATGGTTTCCTTTCTTTTTCCTTAGTCCTAATTCCTCATATACAAAATGACTGATATATAAACATGTACAACTTTTTACTAGAATGTTTTCTGAAGGGAGGGTGGTATAAAAATGTGTAATTTATAAATAGGCAAGAAGATGAATGTTGAAAATCTTTCAAAACATATAATTGGAAAAATAAAATGAAATATCAATTAAAAAGCACAAAACAGAAGGTCTCAAATGAGTCACTGGTGTAGAAGGGTAGAAGCACTAGCAATGAAGACCAAGTGCAGCAAAGAACAGAACTGTGGACAGCTCAATGTAAATTATTGTCTTTCGGATTTGGAGCTTTTACCTTTTCATCTGAAGATCTTAAGAATTTGTAGGACCATTACAATGTTAGTATAAGTTCTTTAAGTTGGGAGAATAGAGTCAGAAAAATATGCACAATCTTTTCCATTTTTATAAAAAGAAAATCTTTTTTACCTTTAGTGATCACCTTTACCTCTTAGTTCAGATTCTTCCCCCTAGACACAGTTATGCGAAGCATATACCTTTTATACCTTTGTCTAGGAGGAGAATTCTTAACTATATTCTTTTGTAATTTTTTGTGTGACCTTTCATATTTAGTCTATGCATCCATTTTTGAGTTTATTGTGGTAAAGAGTAAGATGGTGATCTGAAGCTAATTTCTACTAAACAAATGAATATCTCTCCAATTCTTTAAAACACTCTATTTTTTTGAGGAACATTTGACAATTATTTTAAAACACGTCTTTCATCTGTCTTAGAAGACTGATACCCAAATAGTTAATGCATTTTGTAGTTATTTTTTAGGGGATGTCCCTTATTTTCCCTGGTCTTTTTTTCCTCTCCCTTCCTCTCCTCCCAAAGAGGAAATACAAAGAAGTCTTCAAACAATAGGTGAGGAGGCTTAACTTCACAATTCCTATAAAATTTCCCATTATCAAAGAAGTGGTTCATAAATGCTTAGAAAGGGGAAAGAAAGTCATTATAAACTATCATAGGTTCATCAAGTACATCAATTCATTTCCATTTGCAAAAAGATCACCAGAATAGTATATTGGGAAAGTTCCACATACTTGATATATATCTGTATAACCTATCCTTATGGATAAGATGAACAGATGAACATTATATTTGGAACTGGTTGAACAATCAGACCCCCATACTTGATCATGTATATTCTTCAATACTTGTCAGTGACTTGGAAAAAAGTTATAGATAGTATTATTTTCACATTTCTGGATGACAGGAACTCATTACTATCCCTACTATGACCTGGTACAACTACCATACCTAGTTTCTCTAAGTACTAAATTCTGACTTTGAAAATTTATGCCATCACTGTTTTGGAAAGATTTTTTTTCCTTTAGTTAGATGCATGCTATTCCTTTGCTGTGATTTATAAAACAAATTTCTATTTTAGGAGTTATAATTGTCAATGATAACTTTAAGAACTTATCAAACTGTGAGTAATGATAGATGTTGGTTTTATTAATGAAAAGTTATGAAGACAAGGTTAATCCAAGGTCCAGAGACCCAAAGTTGGAAAGATTGTTAGCCCTACAAGAAATTGGATTGTAGATTAATGGCAATATAAATACAAATTCTAAAAATCTATCCTCCAAATTGTCACATGATTGATAAGTATCTGAGTAGGTATTTGAGCCTAGGTCTTCCTTTCCTTCAAAATCTGCTATATTATTTATTAGGAAATAAATTGAATATCAGAATGTGAATACAAAAGATTTTTGCAGGCTAAAATAATGACTGAATCTAATGAAAAAAGTTCAATAGGAATAAAATGCAAAAAAACTTACAAAATCAAAATCATAAATACAGTATGTGAGAAATGTGGCAAGTCAAGAGTTCATTTGGATCTGAAAGTGTTAGAAAACAATAACTTGAGTGTGACATAATCTCAAACTATGAGATTAGAAGCAGTAAATCAAGGATGAAGGAGATTAAAGGTCTATTAAACCACAGATTGCCCTAGTTAGGTCACATCTGAATTACAGTGTTTAGTTCTCTCTAGATAGGACATTTTAGGATGTATCCTAATTCATTTGAACAAGTCCAGAAAATCAAAATCATTCAGCAAATAATTTGAATTTTAGGAAGCATCTGATAATGTCTTCATGTTCTCACTATTAGCACAGTGGAAAGATCTGAGCTATCACAGAACCATGATAAGTATTCAGTTCTGTAGTCTGAGTCAGGAAAATTTTTAAATGAAGTGAAGTCTCTTATGAGTTACACAGATCTGTGGCTGATTTTTTACTACTTCATTATTTTTATAACTGAATATATGTCATAGTTTATATCATTTACTTATATATAACATATAACATATATTATATATGTACATATGTACATATACTGTATACATTATATATGTGTATATACATAGGTACAAATATATCCTTGTGAAATTTGCAGATGACACAAAGTTGGAAGAGATATTACAGCTAACCCATTGTGTAAAGAGGATGTCCAGCTGGAGTCCTAAGCAGAATCTAATAAGATGACATTCAAAAGAGATAAATGCAAAATTTTGTTCAAGTTCAAAAAATCAATTCCAAAAGTATCACCGAGAAGGGGATGCATTGTTAGATAGCAAAATTTTGTTCAATTTTGGAGATTTGAGTGGACCAGAAATTTCATATGAATTCTGCATGAGGGGATATGAATTGATGAAAGTCATCCTTAAGTATCTGAAGGGCTGTCATATGAAAGAGAATTAGGCTTGTGTAACGTAAACCTGGAATGTAGAACCCTGGGCACTCTAGAATTCGGATGGGTGCAGTATAAAGCAGACTTTGGATGGATCACCTTGCCCCAGTCTAAGGCAGGATATCTCTTGAAAACCATACTTATATAAACTAAGCATTCTCCTTGAAATGATATCTACTTACTATGGGTATATTAACCATATCCTTGTTGCAAGATTCCAATTTCACATACAAACATATAATTTTCATCACTTAATCTCATTTCTTGAAGGTCTCATTTTGGTCATCATTTCAGTTCTATATTCTCAACCATAATCAACATCAATATTTTACACATCTCATGCCTGGGTTTAGTATTGCTCTGTAGCATTCACATTCTCTATTGCTAACAGTATGCTGATATATGTGGAGATAGAATGCTAATTTATGCAGAATTTCCTCTTGACTAAAGATACTTCTCATTTTCACATATGAAGAGTATTAATTTATGCTGACCAGAATCAAAGAGAAATTTTTCTTAACCTTTCCTTTTTTTTCCTACAAGATTCCTTGCATCTATAAACCTCTGCCCACCCAGAAAAAAATCATTATTCAGAACATTATCTTTGATGACAGGAAATCTTTTATCAAAAAGTCAAACCACAAAATGTTAGAGTTGGAAGTGACCTTAATCTAGTCTACTTCCTTATTTTACTGATATCAATGTATGGAGGGCGTGAGAAGTTAAGGTTCTGGGTCAAGGTCATAAAGGTAGTAATGAGTAAAATCAAGATTCAATTCCAAGACTTCCTATTCTATCCAATTTCTATTATACCATATGGCTTTCTTATAGGGAAAATTTACTCCTGTGAGTATACACATAAACATAATAAATTTAACTTACTATAGATTTAGCTATCACATTTTAAAATGTTTTTCATTTTGAAAGGAAAATTGATATTACTGGTAAACATGTACAATATGCCTTAATTTTTAATCTCTAACATATATCCTTTATACCAAGAGTAAGCAAATGTCATTTTAAAATATTTCATTTTCTTTTTTATATGCTGCTTTCCATAGTTCAAATAATTTATTCAAAATAAAAATGAAGGAAAGAGGTCTTTAGACTATAAAAATAAATGAACTCTATATACATTGTGAAATTACAATATTATGGGAAAGTTTCTCTCCCTCCTCCCATGTTCCCCCCTAGAATTAAAAAAAAGATCATTGCTATCTCTCATTTTTTTCCTTAAAGAGTGGGGGGGGGACCTTCAGAAGTAAGTATTTTTCAGTTTCTTTTGTCTCTGCATGAACCAAGTTTGATAGCTTAAGACTATAATGTATTACTGTGGCAACCTTCAGTCTGTTACATAAATCATCTGAACATTCAGTAAGAACTGTCCAACAGTGCCATTCATGTGCTCAAGCCAATGATCCTGCAAACAATTTTTTTGTCTTTCTTCACATGTTAGACAATGGTAATAAATCACATTCATTTATAAAAACACACAGTGTACTAATTTATCAAACAACAGTTATCAAAATATATGATTGTAGAAGGTACAACTTTTGTTTTGTTGCGTACATCAATTTTTCTTTCTCAGGTTAGGCAAAGGGCAATGCCTCAAAAAAACCATTAATTTTCTGACATGACATTCATTCACTCAATAGATGTTTACCCAGGGCCTACTGTGTGCATGGCCGTATGTGGAGAAAATAAAATTGTAGAAGGAAGTATTCTGGAAAGGGTCCCCAAACAGGGTTCAGGTGAGAGCAGGATGAGGTAGATAAAGGTCACCGGGAAGCTAGAGACCAGGCAGGCTTGCAAGGGTGAGGCAGGCACCTGGAGAAGGTCTAAAAGGCAATTTTAACGTTGGCAATTTGTATCCCAAATTACATTTTTGACATCAAAGCATAAAAGGAGATTTTCTTCCCAGGTTTGTTAACTAGGGGCAAAACTTCCTCATGAAAGCTATTTCTATGTTTATTTAAAGTGTCTGCTTGTCCATCATAATCAAGACCAGGATTTCCAACAATGATTTCTCTCTTCATTTCTATATACTGTCTTCCCTGTCTTTCTTCAGTACTTAGCTCAGGTTTTACCTTCTTCAACAGAATTTTCCCAATGACTATAGTATCTTCTCACTGAAATTGCTTCCCATTTACACTGTATTTATCTTGTCTGCAAGTTGATTTCCCTGACTAGAATGTGAGTTTCTCGAGTCAGGGACCAAGGTTTTTCCCCCCTTTCTTTTTATTCCTGGTGCTTTGTCCAGTAACTGGAAACTAGTAAGCAGATAACTAATTCTTGGAGATTTACTAACTGTCTGAATTGATCTGGTATAGATTCTTGTCACATCTTAAGCCAAATGCAAAGAACATCAATCACCTATGGTTTTGAGACTTCCTGTCCCTTCAGTGAGTATACTACTAAGGTTAATTACTTTGAGACCTATGCTCAAGCTTCTTTTCCAGAGATGCTTTCTTATCCTCTCTGAATCTAATGTCATTTATTAGGGGTTCCATACTGGGGAAGGAGGCATCTTTGTCAGGTAGACAAAGTCCAGCTATTGGGTGACAAGTTTATTTACAATGAATGATGATGTCTATGCAGCAGGGTCTTGGGCCATGACCATGACTGTTGTCAGGAGCAAACCCCCCCCCCATCATGGGAATTCATTGGTTTGCCACAGCATACAATCAATTTCAGGGTTTCTGGAGTAGTATAGATAGACAGATAGATAGATAGACAGACATACAGACAGACAGACTGTCTCAGACAGACAGACAGATAGATAGATAGAGATTGCCAAGCATGCAGAGGATTTAGAGCTAGAAGAGAAATCAAAGATCAACTGGTCTGACATCTTCATTTTTACAGAAGAGGAGACTGAGGCCCAAGGATAGCAACTTGCTCTTGCCCCACTGATGTCCTTCCACCCCTGCCCCATTAGAATGAGTTTCTTAAGGTCAGGGATTATTTGGGTTTTTTGTCTTTGTCTCCATATCATCTGGAATAGTGCCTTATTTATAGCGAGTGCTAAATCAATGCTTGAACTGGACTGAACTAAAGTCAAACAACTGGTAAAAGGGATATCAGGGAATCCAACTCAAGTATTCTGATTCCCAGTCCTAAGTTCATTCTACAACACAGTTTATGTTGAGGGATCTGGAGTTGAGGAATTGGAGACTATTCCTGGTTATGGCTCTAGTGAATCTTTGATCCTGTAGATTCCAAACTATCTATATCTTCTCATCTTATGCAGTACTTGTTCATATCTCCTACTATAAATCCTACACAGACATTCTACCCAATACAATGAAAACCTTCCTCTGACTTTTATTATTCTTTATCCTTTGCTGCACTTGGCCCATCCAGATATCATCCCCTTCCTCTTACTTCTCTTCACAACCAGGGAGTTGTTGTAACATACAACTGGTGTATTTGTCCAAGATGCATGTATTAATGGGATACAAGAGGATCTTATTTCTGATTCCTACAATTAGACAAAGTTATCTGCTTAAGTAACTTGGAGAGCATGGACAACACAATACTTATTCCTAATAATTAGTGGATCTAAGCAGTGGTTCTTTTTCTACTTGTCTAGAATCTAAGATATTTTTGGGGATTCAAATACTATCAAATTCAGGGGTTGCTTAATAAGTAGAGAGGAGAATCATATAAGAAATGCTAAGAGCTCAGAGATTAGAAAGACCTTGCAGGTTGGGAAAGGTTACTGAAGGAGATACAACCAGCAAATAAAAGGAGATGGTTCAGATGAGTGAAGGAGTCAACTACAGAAAATTGTATGGTTTTATATGCATATATATTATACTTATATTATGTCAGGTGTGTTATAGTAAAGATTCCTTTCATTTATAGTTTGAACTGGATAGCTAATGAGATCCATTCCAATTCTCAAAAATTCGTGTTTCCAATTCCATTGTCTAACATTATACCCACTTACTAACTCTAAAAACTTTTCTGACTGGTAGCTATCTAATCTAATCCATGTATGAAAGCAATCCTTACAATAACATACCTGATGAATGTAATATAATATGTATTCATATATAACTATCATATATACTATATGTGTGTATAGATATGTGTTTGTGTACATGGAAAAGTAGATCCAGATAATTTAAACAATTCAGCAAAGGTTATAGAGGTAATAAGTAGGTATACTAGATAAAGGCATTAGAATCCCCAAATTTGAGAATTAGAATAGATCTCAGTAGCTTTACTGGTAGAAGGATTTTTTAAAAAATTATCTATATAAGCAACTTGTCTATAATGTGTAGTCTTGAATAGTTTCCTAGGGTATAAACAAATTGATTTACTTGCTCAGGGTCATATAATATGTGCCAGAGGCAGGATTTTAACCCAAGTCTTTATAATTCCAAGGCTAACCTTCTATCTCTTGCCTTTCTTCATTAAACTAGAAAAATAATCTCTTATCCTGTATTGACTCCTACATCTGATCTCTTCTCTGACCCTCCTTTTACTTTAGAACCTGTATCCTTAATAGTACAGAATCCTCTTCTACCTCTGGGTTCACTTTTGATGTTCCCTAGTGCGAGCATAAGAATTATTTGTCAGAGTATATTGTAGAGAATTTTCTTTCATTTTAAATCTTTGAATCAGAGTGAGAGAAAAACCCAAACAGAAGAATGTGCTATTTAAAACTATGAAGTTACCTCTTTTCCTGATGAGCATTCATTTCCTGTCAATATTGTATAATCTATTCACACAAGTGTGCGTGCGCACGTGCGCACACACACACACACACACACACACACACACACAGAGGCAAGTTGTATTTAATGCTATTTACTGACATACAATGAGAAGAAATTTATATGAGAGGGACCTATATGTCCTGCATAAATATACTTACTATCAAAGCATCCTTTTTACTGACTGTGAAATAGCATATTTGAAACACTTTGTAAACCTTATAAAGCTCTATTTAAATGCTAGCTATAATAATTATTATTACCATCACTATCATCATCATCATCGCTATCATTATTACCATTATTACTTTTGATTATGTTCATATCAGTCTAACAATTCAGTCCTGGGCAGAACTCCAGAAATCACTCCTTTGGATTTGCTACATAGAGAGTCAATTGTCACTATTTATAAATAAATATGACAATTCACTCCCACTGAAGTCATTTGCTCAAATATTACTTCAAAACAAATTTCCCCAACAAACCACCAACACATTTTTAAGTCACAATGAATTCCTTGGGTTATAAGATTACATCCAAGCTATTAATTTCCTATTTTGGTGAACTTAGACCTTAATCACTTAACCTCTATGGACCTCAGATTCTTAATCTACAAAATGAGAAGATAATCTCTAACATATCTTCAAGCTTTAAATTCTATTATTTTATTACATCAGAAATAATACTTTCATTATTATAACTTAATTAGTAAAATACCATTATAATTTTAAAAACAAATGAGTGAAGCTTCTACCCAAAGAGAAGCAATGGAACTATCACATGAATATTAGAAGCTGAAATATCTTCTTTGGGAAGAAGGAAGGTAGTCTCAGGGCAAAGAAAGAGATAGGAAGTGACAGGATTACCTTAAGAAGACCCTCTAGGGGCCTCAGTTTTCACATAATTAAATGGGGAGAAAGAATCCATGCTTGCATACCAAGAAGGGGTATTGATGACACATTGTTTATTAATATCTTTCAACTCCCTAGAAATGAAGACGACATGGAGAGATGGAATCATCATCTTCCAATTATTTTAGACTTACTAAACTGTTCCAGTTCTCTGCTATATTTATTATTATAATATGTGTTCCATGGCAAGCTTAGAAAGATGAAGTTGAAGAATGTGATATTGTGAAATTAAAGAATAAGGTTAATTTTTCATCTCTTCATCTGTTCATTGATTAAATATAACTGAAAAACTTCTAAATTCAAGATTGTGAAGGAATAAAAAAGTATTTTTCAAAATTTAACAAAATTGCTAGTTAGCTGGTTGGTGTGAGGAGTCATTTTAACATCTTAGGCCAGGTGCTCACGTATCAAAATAAGCCTTAAAGAGTTTCTATTGAGGCAGCAGTCTTATTTCATAACCAATTCTCTACAATTCAAATTTTGGTGGGGAGAATTTATCAAGAAAACACACTCTTCCTAATGCTTGAAAAACATACTACAAGACAGTCCCAATAAAATTCTTAAGCATATTCAGCAACAAATATTTATATTCTGAAATAAAAAATGAGCCTTGCACTCACAAATCCCACAGCTTGGAAATGTATATGATACACAACATTTAACCTGTCAGCAGCCTCATTAGTGTCACTGACTAGGATCTGGCAATCAGTAGATGGTGTGTTCTACATGTGTTTACATTTTAAAATGCTCTTAAAATAGCTCCACTATGGAGCTACATAAAGCAGTGGACAAATGGAATTCAGTTAAAACCTGCAGATGTTCCCCAAATCTTCTCTGAATTCAATTAATTACTCCATGAGGAGACCACTTAGAGCAAACAGATTTAGTATTAAACTTGTAAATAAAAGAAAGACAGTGTGTGTTTGTGTATGTGTGTGTGTGTGTGTGTGTGTATGTGTATGTGTGTGGGAAAAATTATTTGAATATTAACACCAATATCTAAGTGATATTAGAAAAATATGCTAAAAGATGGGAGGACTTTTTAAAGTCACTGGACTCTTAAGGCAAGCATTCCCTATTTAGATCATACCTGTTATGATTTTCTATACCGGCTATTAAGACATTTTTATAAACTGCAAGAAATATGTGAGCTATTACGAGATATAATTCTGAAAAACAGACTTCTATGTAAGAAGCCAATTTAGGAAGAAAACAACATAAACAATAGTAACTTGTGTGCTCAAGTGAAGCATCTTTTTAATTTTGAGTAATGAAGATGTCAAGCCAAATGCTAGAGTAGTTTAACTTAATTAGGTGGCCTATTTTTCCAAGCAGCCTTTCATTTCCCATTGAAAACTCAGCTTGTATGCAAGGCAACAAGAGCAATTTTGTCTGTAATGAATACCTCCGGGATTGCACAGAGTAATCATTTGAATGTTACACTGAAGACTGGTTTGAGTAACTAGTTTGGGCTTGTTGAGATGCCAGACTCTGTTAGACTAACTAGATTAATCAAAGCATGGCAGTTTTATCATTTTATTGGGTCAGAGTTCACAAGGTCAAGTCGATGTTCCTTCTGGAGCCTCTGCCAAAAGGAAGGCTGTTTTAATTTGTGGTTCAAATTCATGTCATGATCATGGGTATTTTATGAACCAAAAGATAAAAAGGTATTTAAAATAAAGTACCCTTAAAATGTGTTGTCTTGAATATTTCTTACTTAGTCTTATATCTCATAACTCATCCAGCTTCCAAACCATGAGTGAATTTCCTAGTCAGTAAAGTACATAATTAAATGCTATTTACACTGTTTTTCAAATTTAATTCTATATGTTTTATATATATGCATATTTCACATATATATATAATTGCAAAACAAATGATAAAGATTCCTTTGCAGAAAAGGAACTTGGAAATGTTTTTTCTTATGTGACTATATACCAGTGTTTAGGGTATTTTTACTGCACATACTGATTTCTAATCATTATTTAAAATGAATGCTTGATATTCATTTATGCTATTAATAACTTAAGTTTTAATATCATAAAAATATAATCATGTAATCACATATATATACCTACACCCTTTGTAGTATTGATATATCAATTACAAAGGAGTCTGACAAAAGCAAATTATTTATTAGATTCCTACAAATAAAATTAAAAGAAGTTTATTCTGTATTTTATTCCTCCTGATCTTGAGGCCAAGTAGGAAACAGAATCAGAGAGATGGAAAAGCATATAGGAGGTATAGTAATTGAACAATAAAAAATTTACTATGCGATGATATTCAGTTTAGAAAAAAAACCCACTTTAAACACCAACCTTTACAAAAAGAAATCTAATTCAGGACCAAAATTCAATGATTTTTTCGTAATTTTTTTTTTGCTTTTTTTTTAACATACTAGCCTCACATAAGATAAATATAATTTCTGGAGTCACTGAAGTTAGCATTAGAGTTAGCTTTAAACTATATGCACCAACTGCTCTGCTAGAATCTTTCATCTTTCTTGTCCAAGAGCTCAGTCTCACATTCAAAATTCAGAGACCCAAATTCTAGCATCTCCTCTGATCAAACTCCAACTTAGCTGTGCTGGAAAATGAACTGGATCTAACATATGAAGAACAGACAAGCAACTAAATCTGGTGACTTCTTAAGTGTTTCAGTTATAACCAGTTTTTTTCTAGATTATCTATCTGACAATAAGATATCTGGGATACTCTGGATTCACTTTAATGAAAGAAAGTATGGGGTTCTGTGATTGTTATTGCTGTTATTGTTCTTAAATCAGAGAATTATGCTTCCTAAGCTTTTTCATTCAATAAAAATGAGATATGTTTCTACCATTTCAAAAGGCCTAACTAGATGAAGCAAGGTCTCATGTCTGTGGGATTGATTAATAAATTGTCCATAGCTGGTTCATGTGGAGGTCTATCTATAGGAGAAACCTTAACCACTGGATGAGTTCAATTTGCATTCTCCATGCACTGATGTGTCCTGATGTATATATAGATTGGCAGAGAGTAACAAAGATACTAGTACAGAAAGTGACAGTATGAAGTGACAAAGAGACCTATGTCTATAGGACTTGGAGTCAAAAGGCTTGAGTTTGAGTCTTGATTATAATAATATGCAGATGAGAAATGATTTCACCTCCTAGACCTCAGTTTCCTCATGAAGGGGTCAGATTGCAAAAGAGTATTTCAATTCTAAGAGTCCATGATCCTGAATTTCCCTGTCCAAAAAACTGATTAACTCAATAACATTTTTAATTTACTTTATTGAGTGAATCTTTTAGAAAGCAAGAATATATTCTGTACTGAGTTGCATACATTTCTTAAACTATATGAGCAAGTACTCAAAGACTTCTTCCAATTGTATTAACTCAAACTCAATACTCTGAAAGAATGTTAAATTGGTTATAACTGAAACACTAAGAAGTCACCACAATTAGAAGTATTATAAAGGCAATGTGGTAAATGTTCTAAGAACGAAATCCAGAGAGCAGTAGAAATGTCATGTGTTTTTATTACATAGTTGGCAGGCATATCATGGGTGGTGTAATTAATTTAAAAGCTGCCTACCAACTGCAGAATTAGATCCAAAAAAGGCTTGTGTACACTAGCATAAGAGGTATAGAATGCATGCAGTAGAGACTATTGCCAAACAGCCCTTTGGGACTGTCTAAAAGAATATCATTAATTTTTACAGTA
Organism: Macrotis lagotis; assembly: GCF_037893015.1. Classification (NCBI taxonomy): domain Eukaryota; kingdom Metazoa; phylum Chordata; class Mammalia; order Peramelemorphia; family Peramelidae; genus Macrotis; species Macrotis lagotis. The sequence goes on along the minus strand of NC_133666.1, from coordinate 420,764,073 downwards.
TACTTACACTGCTGGCTCAGTTCCAGCAATGGCTTTCTATAAAAATCATTTCAAGTATAGAATTATGCTATTTGCTTGCAGCAACATCACAGGAGCAGTAGTGCGCCATATGTTGCTACTTAGCAACTTAGTCTATAAGTCCCAGAGCATGTACGGATTTGAAAATTGAACAGAAATTATAATTGTTGAGTGATGCTGTGAGGCAAGTTGTCTAAGATTACCAAACTATGCAGATGTTTGATGTTATGTAGGAAAAAGAACAAAACTATTTTTTTAGCTGCAGGATGACTGAAGTCTTATTTATGTTAGCCTAAAGGGGATAAATTGATTAAAATTCTCTAAAATAATACAAGGTAATGGTTTTGTGAAAATACCATATTACAGTTGGAAAGAAGGCATAGGGAAGGGGGAGGAGACCTCAAGTGTAAATTCTACTAAGATTACTGAGTGACTTTAATTTGTAAACATTTTCTTCCAGTATACTAACTGAAATCTTAGCAAAACTCAATTTTTAAAAATACTTTCAGAAAAAAATTATATTATTTAAAGAAAATGAATCAGTTTCTGCTTCAGTAGCCTACCATCATTTTCAAAAGTACAAAAAAAAAACTCATTTGGGATTGTTGTTTCTTCAGTAAATTAGATCACTCATATTTAAAATGTGCTTATGAATTCACAGCCTAAAAATTTTAAACTCAAAATGTTGTTTGATTTTTAGACTGATGCTTAAATTATCCATGGTACTTCCATTAAAAATCTAGGGGGTGGTGCTAGGAGAAGTAGAAAGCATTTATCAGCTGCAAATTTACAATGCTTTCTTCAAAACTCTTCAAGACCAACCTAATGATTCTCTGAAAGGTAGCAGCTGCTTTATAACAGTAATCATTCACTGAGTTTGTGTTTCTACTGTTTCAAACAAATTCAATTAGCCCCTGCACTTCAAAACCCTAAAGGCACAAATGAGACGACATGAGGTTACTTTAATCTAATAGTAATACTAAACTTGTCAGTACAGTTTGGGGATTGATGGTTAGAAAAAAAATTAATAATAACATTTTTCATTTTTTAATCAAACAATTCCATTCACAACTACCTATTGATCTTAGAGCATTTTTAGCTGATGAATTCAGTCATATGAGAATCTTAAATGCAAAATTAAGGCTTTCAAAGGCATTCTCATAATTATTGCTGCTGCAGATCAAAAGGTTATGGAATCTAGAGATATAGAAACTCAAAATACTATTTGTGGTTGAATCCTAAGGGTTTACTTACAAATACTGTTCATCAAAGAATGAAAGTATTGAAACAATTTATACAACATTTTTGCAACCTCTCTCTGATCAATTGTTTTAGAAATAGAATTCAGATAAAAAAGTAGGTATTAAAACCACTACATATGAATTCATATTCCTACTGTTATGACAAACTTAAAACTTAAATGATTTTACAAGGAAGAAAAGGTCCACATGATGAACATACCCAATTCTTCCTCACTATTTTCCCATCTTTCCCATATTATTATCTTGCATCATATAAACAATTTTAATCAGTACACTTTGTTTTAAATCATCTCTCTGTACCAAAGACCTAAGTTAAAGTATCTGATACAAAAGTAACCAAGCATTTCAAATATATATATATATATATATATGCATATATATATCTATCTATCTTATAAATGTCTCTTTTGTTTCCATTGTACTTTTGTCATCCTTGTTTCTTCTGACTAAATGCTTTGCCAACTCTTTCCAGCAAAATGGATTCAACCATGCCCTTGAAGGGCCTCATCATATTATGTATTTTGGCCTGGAAGTGAAAACCTCACAGTAGATTTTGAGTACTGCTGATGGTTTCACACTTGGCATACCGTCTCCGGCCATATGATTTCTGCTCCAAATGCCACACTTGGTCTAAAACTGGCCTAACAGCAGATAATTAAAGCTATTTGTGACATGTGCAGCTTATAATGATTAACTTGTCTGCAGTCAGGAGCACAAATAACCTGCACCTGTAAAGACTTTATTTCCTAAAGGTAAAACAACTGTTTAGGAAAGATCATGCTGGCAAAACAGCTGCTTGCATTCTGGAGAGGAAACAAGGTAGCATCTTTCAACAAACGCCAACTCCGGTGTTTTATCAGCTCTATCTCATTAACTGGAAACAAGGCTTAAATGCTTTGTTTATAAATTATGATTATTCCTGATTGCAGCAGTTACTGATAGTGCCACTCATTTGCAATGCAACTCTTTGAATTTGTTTAATTACAATTTGAAACAAGGCAGAGAAGATTAATTAACCCACCTGGCTTGCTGGCACATAGTCCTGGCTCGGCTCTGTCATACTCATATACATGTTCTCACCGTCAAACTGCGAATGAAATAATAGTAAACATTCAGCAATCTTGAATGTTTTTCTACATCGACTGGAAAACAGTAACCATAAAAATATACTGCAGCCTGGAATATGGGAAACCTGTCATTCGCTGAGCCCATCTTGCCTTTGATGTTCCTGTTGTCATCCTCATTGACCCTGGATGTCAGTGATTGGGAGTAATTAGTGGTCTAGTAATTACAGCAAGTAAGCACGAAATGAATGGTTTCCTTTCATCTGCAATCTGTTTTAAAACAAAATGGCTCATTTTGTTCACCCTGTCTACATATTGCTGTTTGGTCGTAATGAAGGATTAAATGAATGGCACACTTTCTGACAAGAGGAGATGAAAATGGAAAATGTACTGAAGCACAACTCAATGGATTCTAACTTTAGATCTGAGAAATGAACAAGTGCTGAGTTTCCAAAACAAATTAAAACTGGTCTCAGCAGAAATCTCAAGTGAAATTTAGATGAAAAAAATACTTAGTAAAATATATGTGTACATATACATATGTGTGTGTGTTTGTGTGTGTGTGTGTGTGTGTGTGTGTGTGTAGAGTAAGTGGTAAATAATTGTGGGGAGGAATGCAACTGGTTAATACATAAATGTTAGAATATACCACCATAGGTGTTATATCGATCTTTCCAAAATTTCCCAACTGTAATTTGAATAAACAGGTTCTGTTTATCACAATCTGGACAACAAAATGTGCCAAATGATTAAGGAATGATTGATCAAATTAATATGCCAAATAAATGGCATATTAATGGTCCATAAAGACTAAGATGAAAAACTTTATAGCAAAATACTAAGATTTGTATGAGGTGATGTGACATTGAGAAACATTAAATGCTACACTATCAAGGTTAATGTAAGCTCCTTGAGAGCAGAGACTGCTTTACTTTCTATTTTGTATCCCTTAGTACTTAGAGTATCTGACAACATGGAAGTTAAAAACTGATTAAAGAACATTCCGTTCCTTTCTGTGATAATGGATAAATTAACAATTTTAAAGTAATGTACTTTGTATAGGGAGAGTTGTTAGATGACTGAACCATTTGGAGAGAATATATTTAGAAGAAATTGATTAGCAGGTTCAATTCAAGATGTATCCAAGGAAAAAAGATTTCAAATTGTTCATGAAGCAGTAGCATCAAAAGGATAAGGGTACTAATATTCTATCCAGATTTTAGGTATACTGCACAAATAGGCTACAATCCTCTCTATCTTTCTTCTGTTAGCCAATCTCAATTTGACTTGAATATACATACATTTATAAATGAAGTTTGTATTAAATGCAATATGAAAGTACACATCTTTTCTATTACCAAAAATGATGCAAAGAAACAGCTTTCTTTTTTAAATGTATGTATTACTGTATTACTGATACACACAAACACACACACACACACACACACACACACCATTCTGATAGAAAGAATATTTTAGAATCATAGTATTTTATACTTTGTTCCTAAGTGATTGGATATTATTCTAATATACAAAGCTCAAGATATCCTTGATTCTTAAAATTCATAATTTATAGATCATATATGACTCTAAACAGAAACACAATTAATCATAAAAGAAATGTTGGCAGTACCATTCAGAAATGGCACCTTTAGAAAGGATCAACAAATATTCATTTAAACAGAGATCATTCCATTGATGTATAAATCATTTAATACAAAGTGTCAAATACATCACCAGCATGCAGCCCACAAACTCCTGAATATTATCTCTACCAAATTAAAATGTAATTATGAAATACTTCAGAAAAATACATTGAAACATAGATAATATTAATTTGTGGTTTTCTAAGAGATGTTGTGATCTTCAGGGATCCTTAAATATAGTTTAGAGATCCCATTTTTATTTGAGTTTGACACAACTGGTCTAAGGTACCAAAAAGTCAAAGTACATACCAAATATTGTATTTCAGGATAGGTGAAAAGAAAACATGGTATTTCTTATCTACTCCAATTGAAATATTTTGATTCAACCCAATGGGCAGTTGAGTTCCCCACCCCTCCCAAATCATAACTAGCTGATATATTTTGTAGATATAATAGGATTGTAAACATTTATTTAACACTTTTAGAATATTCTGCATAATGTTTAACTGTTATGACTTGTTTGCAATTGTTTTTAATGTGTAGACCCAAAAGAAATATTTTAAGTGTTGGTAATTCTTGTGATTGTAACAGATAAAAATCAAAGAGAAGTGGTACATGACTTCCATATGATTGTATACACACTGCAGATATCTTAGTTTCTAAACTCATGTCATTGAGCAAGTCTTCAAATTGTACAATGTTCATACTTATACATAATTTTAAATGTTCATTAATGTCCTTGATAAGATCACTTTTATTATAAAGTATTATTATGTAAGCAAAACCAAACTGAGAAATGACATTTTCATATGAAAAATATATGGTGCAAGCATTATTACATACTGAAATATATATTTTGGAGCATGATGAGTTCACTAGTTATTCAATTATGGAGGAAAATAAATGTAAATAAGTACATAATCTTTGGAGCATAATTTTAGAACTTATTATGAAGTATCATAAAATTAAACCAATTAAGCAATAGGACTGATTGACTATCATTGCATGTATTAGGATATTAATAAAAACCCATTGAATTAAATTGAATTTATATTTAAACAACCAAAAATTGAGAGGTGAATTCTATTATTTACTTAAAGAAATTGCAACTCTTCTGAAATACCTTTTTTGAAAGACCGTGAGACTATAATAAGATTATGGAATTAGCGCTCAAGAAGACCTGAAAAATAATCCAATCCAACTCTCTCATTTCTAAAATGGAAAATTAAGGCTCAAAAGAGTTATTTTCTTACCCCTGGTGACACAGTTGGCAAAACTAGGATTTAAGTCTAGGTTAAAATATGACTAATTGGTTAAAACTTTAATATGTAGGAGAAACCTGGAGATGTCAAAATATCAGGATTAAAAATTGACTGTGGTCATACAAGGTCAACCTGCTTCACCATTGATGATGTGGCAGAAAATAAACAGAAAACTCTTTAGTGGGCATTTTCCTTGCCAAGATGCTTATGGAATTAAAATATTTCTTTTTTTTAGTAGTTTCTTGAGGAAATTGAAGTGACTCTGATTTGTTCTGACTAAAAGGAAAGTATTTTGGGGGGGTATATTTCCTATGACTTTTATTTTTCTTTCTTTAATGAATAAAATAATAGTAAATGAATGATTACCTATGTAACATATTTATAATGGTTTGGATTTGGCCAAGTACCATAGTTTGTCAGCTGGAAGCAATATAATATACTTATATTCTAATCTGTATTAAAATTTTGTGGGTATATGTATTCTCTCTTTCAAATCAATCCTTGATGTCAGGGACCATGTTTTCTTTTTCATAGTATTTTTCACATTATCTCCCTAAGAGTGCCAAATATATATATATTATACATTTAATAAATGTTAGCTGAAAGGAGAAAGGGTTTGTTTCTGACTTGAGGACAGGGGAGAGTTTCTGGAATGTTGCCACAAGATTATATTAATAGCAAAGATCATAGCTAATATTTATATAGCTCTTTAAAGTTCATGAAACACAACTTATATTAACTTATTTTGTCCTCAAAATATCCATGTGAAGTCGGGGTTATTATTATTATCCCCATTTTATAGATGGAAACTTACTCTAAAAGTTTTCATTGCTTGCTCAGGATTACTCATCTAGTTAGTGTCCTAAGATAAAATTTGAACTTGGTCTTCTTGAGCTTTGAAGGAGTTTGCATAAAACCACCTATAATTCCATTCCATGCAGGAAAACACTTCTTAGACACCTATTCACTGAAAAATACTATGTTAGAAAAAGAAACAGATCCTGTCCCATTCTATTGAGATTGATAGATTGTGAGCACTATCAGAATGTTAATGCCTTGAGGGTTTTTGCCTCATTTTGTATCTTTAGTACTTAGCTCTGTATTAGCTAGCAGTAGATGCTTAATAAAAGTGTGCTGGTTTGTTTATTTGCTGGATTGGTAGATGACTGATACACAGACCTAGCTGCTGGAGAGAGGCAAAGGATCTATAAGAAAACAATACATGCAAAATTACTAGGCATTCAAAGTTTGAATTTAGACTTCCCTAAAGATAATAATCATACTATTATTTATTATGAAGCAAACTAATTGCCTGGATAGAAATTATAGCATCAGAACTATATGAGTGAAACTAAGAATGAACCCTGCTACTATATAAACTTTATTTATTACAAAGGTGCTTAGGACCACTCAAAAATGTGTAAGAACAAACACAAGTAGAAGGTTATATGATTGCTTGGGTGTATAGACAGAAGGAAAAATGGCAAAATTTTGCTGACTCCTGACCTCTCAACAGTCCTGAAAGCAGGGGAAATGTTTGTGCTTCCATGAAGACAGTGGCAGCCATTCACATTTAGTTTGGAATCCGTATCCTGAAAGGTTTGGCAGGTCACACGCTGGGAAGCACTCTCTGAATGTGTTGGTATTACATAATTTTAAGCAGTTGTTAGCAGAGATAAAAACCATAAAATTTTGGGACTAGAAGGGCCCTTATAGTTTTAGCCACTCATTTCAGATATTACTATTAAATAGGAAGGAATGGACCCACTGAGAGATGAAGCAGCTTGCCTAAGATAACACAACTGGTTAGGTCAGGGAACCCAGGTTTCTTCACTATAATGCAGTGCTCTGTCCCTTGGTCTACCTTAACTTGCATATTCTTAACTGGAAAAGGAATGAAGGAAGGAAGCATCCATTATGTAAGAGATATTGTGTTGAATGCTTTACTATTATTTTTTTTTGATCCTCACAACACTCTGGGAGGTAGATGAAATTATTATTCTCATTTTACAATTGAGGGAATTGGGACAGCAGGTTAAGCAGTCCAGGGTCACAATAACTAGTAAGTATATAAAGCTGGACTTGAAATCAGGTCTTTCTGAATTTAGGTTCAGTACTTTTATCCACTCTTCCATCTAGATGATTAGCATAATTCCTCTCCAAGGACTTTAAGACATAATAGTCAAATTCAAAATATAGTTTTTAGTAATAATAATAGTAATAGTAATAATAATATAATGATAAAAAGCATTTATAAATATCTTATAGTTTGCAATGTACTTTTCAAAAGTCCTGGATTATTCTATCAACCTTTGAAAATAGGTATAGTTCCACTATTTGCATCTTTCTAACAGCATCAATGTTTTCAAATAAATAAGTCTTACTAAAAAACAGTGACAGCGAAAGTCACATGTTATCAGAGCACATAAAAATCTTGTATGTATGTATATATATATATATCATAAAAAGGATCAGATAATTTATTACTAAACTAACATTATGATTTGCTATTACATCAGCTAGGGGGTGGGGTGTGATGGGGTATCATTGAAAGGATGTATATTTATTTAGCTTCTAGCTTCAAGGCTGCAATGTGTTGATACTAGATAGTCTTGACTCCGTTAGCCTCCATGCCGCGCACTGGTTGAATGAAATGGTAATGCCAAGCACAGCAGGTCATTAAAAGCAGTTCTGACTGAAGGAAGAGAGAATAGACATAGAAGAGTGTATCAATGTCCAAACAGAAGAAAGTGGCAGTACCACACTGGTTCTTTGTATGACTGCATGTTAGAACCAGTGAGCCTATGTAGCTGAACTAGAAAAGAGTAATCCTCTCAGCTGGTCTCCTGCTCATTTAAAATTGAGGACCCAATACTATTCTACCATTCTGAACTGCATGAAGAAGTAAGGGCTGAACATAAACCTGTTTGATAAACTTTCTATTCCACAGGGAAAAGATGTTGCTACTAAAGTAGCTACAAAATTGAGAACTAACTTTGGCCTTGACTCTAAACTTTCCCATATGAGAGCAGTGACTAATTTTCATTCTCTGAGGATTGATTTGATCTTTGCAAAGAAGTCAAGAATCATTTAAAACTGCATCTGGAGAATCAGGTAAATGATCAAAACAGTTTTTCTAGCACCGCTCATAAACTATATTTGAAAACAATGCCAAAAAAAGAATTTGCAAGAATATTTTGAACACTGGTATCATTATTGGAATAAATGCTTCACCTTCCATGGAAACTACTTTGAAGGGCAATGTTCTGATATGATCTGTAAAGCAGTCTCATTATTTCATTGCTAAACCATATATTTCTTTTATCTTTATCATTCTGTTCTAAAGTGTGATTTATCTGATTTTCAATGATTCAAATGTGTAAAGGAGAGGAGAAAAATTTCATCCCAAGTAAGTGGAAGACATAAAGAACAGTAACTACATAAATGAAAAAAAGTTGGTTCTAATGAAACAGAAGTTGAAAATGCTGACAAATGTAACTTTGGCTTGGTATCATATTAAAAACTACTCTTCACCATGTATCAACCGATGAATAATGCTTCTGAACTTCTTTAATTCTCTCGAGGCCACCATCATTCTTCTAGGTTATCCTGTTTCACAACTTTGGTATTACCCATGATTCTTTACTCTTCCTTGTCCTTTCTAATATTCATGCCCTTACTCCCTTTCTCCTATATGACCACAGTAGTCTCATAATTGGTATCTCTATTTCAAACCTCTCCTTATCCCATGCAATGTACACATGGTTGCTGATATATTGTTCTAAAAATGTAAATCCCCAACTCAGGAAAGTTCAATGATTTTTTATTGCCTGTGGAATCAAATATAAGCTTCTTCGTTCAACTCTGAAAATCCTTTGCAACCTGGTCTCAACCTATCTTGTTAGACATTGCTACCTTTCTCTCACTCTATGTTCTAGATTAGACAAATTGTATTATTTTTGGCTATGCCTCTCACACAGTTTCTTATTTTTATGTTTTTGTACTGGCTATACTCTTCACTCTCCTTTTGCCTCTTGGGGTGTCATTTTCTTTATAACTTAGCTCAAGTACCAGCCTTTTAATGAAGTTTTTCCTGATTCCTCAATTGTTAGTGAGTGCCCATCCTCAGCCAAATTTAGTTTGTTTTTACTTTGAATAAATTTATATATATATATTTGTGTATGTACATGCATCATCATCATCATTAAGAGGCAGATGGTGATGAAGAGGTTATACTGAGGCTGTAGTTAGGAAATTCTGAGTTACAATCTGGACTCAAGACACTTAGCTCTGTGACCCTGGGCAAGTCACTTCATCTCTACCTGCCTTAGATTATTCAACAGAAAAATGGGGGTAATAAGATCACCCATCTCACAGAGTTGTGGAGAGTATCAAATAAGTTAATATTTGTAAAGCACTTGTCACAGTGCTTAGAACACAGAAAGTGCTGTGTAAATGTCAGCTATTATTATTGCCATCATTAAAAGTATAAAGCATTTAAGGTTTGAAAAATTCTTCACAAATATTCACTCACTTGATGCTCACAACCATCCTGGATGTAAGGTGCCATTATCCTCATTTTGCAGATGGGGAAATGGAGCAAGTTAAATGACTTGCAAGTATTCGAAACCTTGAGAATCCCAGGTCCAGCACTCTATTGACTATGCTTAGCACGCAGGTTTGCACCTATAATAAGTGTTCAGTAACTACATCTTGATTGATGAGAAGAAAACCTTAGACACTATTCTTGTGCCTATATTAGATATGATGGAAAACCAATCAAAACATTTTTGAAACTTTTTATATTTTTCTTTCTTCTTAGGGATTCCCTCCTTCCCCCTTATTTCTAATCCTTCTTTCACAACACGACTTTTATGGAAATGTGCTAAAAATGATTGTATACAACCTATATCAAATTGTTTGCTGCCATTGGGAGGAGGGTAGAAAAATGTGGAACTCATAAGCTTGCCAATGAATGAATGTAACTTTTCATGTAACTGGAAAATAAATTAATTAAAAATTAAAATTAAATTAAAAATCAAAACTTCCATTACAAATTCTATTGACTAAACTGCCAAATCAGGATAGGGAAAATTTATATTAAATATAATTCAGTATTGATTTATTATTTCATATGGAATTCATATTTAGAAAATTCTATATATAAATATATATACAATATATTTATAACTTCTATTTATCAACTACCCCTGAAGCATATAGCTATACAATTCAAGATTTTAATTTGAAACCTAGCTGAACAATAAGGGGAAAGAGTTCAAGTTGAGTGTCTGGCTTCACTTTGTCTCATTTCAGTTAAATGTTTCTGAATCTTTATATTAAAAGAACAATTTGTGAAGTATACTCCTATTTTCTGACACTCCTAACCCATATTCAGTAATTTCCACACCTTATCAGCTTTCACCTCATTTACCACAGTTCCTAAATCTTATACAGATGGGGCATGAAACATCTGAGACTAATTACTTTACTTGGGTGTTGATTCTTTCATTGCTAGTACAATTCCTTGGCACCCTGAGAAGTTTTCAACATCTGTCATATAGGGAGAAAACGTAAGAGTGCCTTTCTGCAAAAATATATTGAGACAATCTAGAACATTTTGTTCAATTCTGAGAATCTCAATACCATAAAGATAACAGATTAAAGAAAAGATGTGCAAAGAAATAAAACTGAAAAATAAGGGCATTGGAGAGGCTCAAGTAAGAAAAATATAAAAAAGAACATGCTTTTAAGTTGGCTGAGTGAATTTAAATAAAATGGGATATAATCTGCAAAAAGAAAAAAAACAGATTTACTTGTAAACAGTGCAAGAACATAACATATAACTAAGACTTAAAAGAAAAAAATAAGAAATTTGAAATTAAGGTATAGAGTAATTATTACTGTTCAGTTCAACATATTTTTAACCAGTCATAATAGTATAGAGCACTATGGAATAATTATATTGTCATGAAATTATCTTGGTTATAGAGACATTTGAAATGACAAACATTTAAAGTTAATAGAAACAGTAGTATTTTTGTTGTCTTTTCAAAACCTAGATTAGTTTAAAAAATACTACTTTTTATATATAACAACAAAACACACCATTTTCTCTTCTATTATTATTTTCTCTTTCAGATTAGATAAGTTTTTACAGATTTTATAAGTGAAAGTTTTGGAACAATTTAACTGATTGATTATCAGAAAAAAATGCCTAGAAATCATTCTCTTCAGCTATGGATTTATCCAACTTGGTTTGTACGCTATTTCAGTTGTAAGAAATATCAAAGGTCATTCAACCCATTTTCCTCTAATAAAAAATATTGCGTTTTCAAAATTCTTCTAACATTGTAATGGTAGATATTTTATTTTTGCCTAATTCCAATATCTCTGAACCTATAATTTTCTATGATTTTCTGTGTTGTCTCATTTACATTTTTGTAACAATTTTAACTATTCCTCTAATCTTAGTTTATGTTGTTTTGACTAATTGTCCCCTTTCCTTCAAGAAATGGTAATTCCACAAAATTATAGATCTTTATTTTTCTTTATCTTTTTAAAATTTTAATATTTATAGTGGTTCTAGCCATTTCCTTTCTATCATTTGACCAAACATTTCATCCCTTTTTGTCCTTTGCCAGCCCCTTTCCCATTTGTCAATGTCTTTTTCATAGCATGGTGCATTACCTCAGATGGAATTCTATCCATAGCTTTACTTATGTAGCCTGGAGAGAGATGATTGGTTTTCTTTGTTTTACACCCCATGAATATGCCCTGGCATGGAAATATCTGTTGTCCTTTGGCATAAAACTGTAGGCAGAAACTATCACAGCAATGTTCCAGGGGGTTTTAACTACTTACTTGGTCTTATTGGCACATTAAAATTAACCTGTAATTGTTTTCCATAGCCATAGCATGAATGAATGCCTAAATATATTCTTTACTGGTAGATTAAGACCAAAGAGAACACACCCTCAAATTTCCATATGCTTTCAAAAGAAAAATTACATCAGTCAACATGCATGTCTTAGTCATCTCAAATTGAATATAGAATATATACGCCTGGATACTCTATGTTAGCTCTGAATTAATGGGTTTTTTCTGAATACACAAAAGAAAATCATATGAATTTCTCTTTACACTACATACATGATACCAGCAATGCAGTTACTTTCAAGGCTAGATTATAGCAATCAACTGCAGTTGTTTGCCCAACACAGTCTTGGTTAGACTGTTAGCCAAACTGAGAGGCAGGGTAGCATTGTGCCTATACAGTTTTTTGAACTTGGAAGTTAGAAGGAAAGACTTTTTTGTCAAATTCTACTTCAAGCTCTAATCTGTATGATTGTGTGGGCAAGACCAATAACTTTTTTTCAACTCAAATGCAGAAATGGAGAAAATAATACCTGTACAGTATTTTTCTCATCAAATTGTTGTAAGGATCAAAAAATTTAAGAGTGTCTTTAAAGCATTTTGCAAATCTCAAAGTGCTATATAAATGTCAGGTATGATTAGCTTGAATAGTCATCATTTTCATAGTGCATTGGATTTACAAAGCACATTACACACATCTCATATGATCCTCAAAAGTTGCTATTATTCTCCTCATTTTTATATCAGAAGAAACAGAGGCAGAAAGGTGTTAAGCTCAAGGTGTATTGCTCAAGGTGAAATAGTTTCTTAGGCTGTTTTTACTCAGGTCTTCCTGGTTTCAAGTTCAGGATTCTAAACACTGTTCCACTTATATATTATATTATATAATATAAAGTATATAGAGGAATCTGGGCAGTTAAGCCAAGAGTCAAATTTCTTGCCTTACTATGTAGTGATATAAGAGTTAACACTATTATCAAGGAAAGGTCTCTGGACTTTAAGTCCAGGGTTTGCCACTTATTAGTTATGTGACCACCTTTCTAGGCCTAAGATTTCTTATTTGCAAAGGAGGGCTATTTTGCCTACTACCTATCTCAGAGGGTTGTCATGAAGATGGAATGAAATTATGTTTCTGAAATTGCTTTATGAACTATTACATTCTGCATAAATATAAGCCATTAAAACACACATACACACCTAGCTCTCAGATACATCATCACCTGAGGAATAGCAGCAGTATATCATAAAACTAGAAGAAAGACTGGAGATATCTGCTCCAACCTTCTTATTTTACAAATGAGGAAATAGAGGCATTAGAAGGTTTAATAATATACTGTTTTAGTGTGCTTTTTAAAAAAAATTGCTAGTCATTCCTTAAAGTACTTCAATCTCAAGAAGGTTTTCTAACTTTTTTCTCCAGTACAGACCACCCCTTAGGCAACCATTTTTTTTAACATCCCTCCTAGGAACTACCTCTGTACAGTCACTAGAGCATGATATTGTATCCTGAACCTTTTGCAAATAAATTCATAGTATTTTAGAGACAGAGTTTGGAGTGGGCCTCTAAAACCATTTAGTCCAACTTTATCACATTTCAGTTGAGAAAATTGAGATCCATGGATATTAAATGACTTGCTGAAGATCACTTAAGTAGCAAGCATTGGACATTGTTCTTTTCATGATACATCCTTACCCCCACCCTTCATGAGTATATGGAACAGCTGGAGACTTGTCAATGTGAATGTCAGTGTACACAAGTTAATAAACATTAATTAAGTACCTACTGTGTGCTTAATATAGCTTGCTGTAGGCATCTAACTAGCACAGTGGAAAGAGCTCTGGGCCTGCTGTTAGGAAGACCAATACTTACTGGCTGTGTGACCCTGGACAAGTCACTTAACTCTGTTTAATTCCCTCATCTGAAAAATGAGCTAGAGAAGGAATTGACAAATCACTCCAGTATCTTTGCCAGGAAAATCTCAAATAAGGTCAAAAATATTCAGAAATGACTGAAATGACTGAACAGCAACAGTAATAACATGGACAAGGGATTGTGCTATATAAACTCTGGGAATAAAAGAAAAAAAATAATACCAGTTTTTGCTCTCGTAATCTAATGAAGGAGACAAAAAAAGAACTATATACAAAATAGATATGCACAGGATAAGTTAAGAGATAATCTCAAAAAGAAGGAATAAAATTAAGCAAGATTAAGAAGGGAATGCATTCTTTTAAAAGATGGGACTTTTATTGAACACTGTTATTCTATTAGAAACCAGGAGGGACAGTAATTGAGGGAAACCTGGAGGGATTTGCATGAACTGATGCTGAGTGAGATGAGCAGAACCAGAAAAACACTGTACATACACCTAACAGCAACATGGTGGTGATGATCAACCTTGATGGACTTGCTCATTCCAACAGTGCAACAATCAGGGATAATTTGGGCTGTCTGCAATGGAGAATACCATCTGTATACAGATAAAGAGCTGTGGAGTTTGAACAAAGTTCAAAGACTATTCCCTTTAATTTAGAAAAAGAACCTGATATCTTATTGTCTGATCTTGTTATCTCTTATACTTTATGTTTCTTCCTTAAGGATATGATTTCTCTCTCATCACACTCAATTTGCATCAATGTACAACATGGAAACAATGTAAAGACTGACAGATTGCTTTCTGTGGGGAGTGGGGGAGGGAAGTAAAATTGGGGGAAAAATTGTAAAACTCAAAATAAATAAAATCTTTAATTAAAAAAAAAAGATGGGACTTTTGTTGAGAACTTAAAGGAAGCCTGGAAGTAGAGCTGAGTAGGGACACCATTCCAAGTAGGGGAGATAGCGACAATGTGCAGTCTTGAGAGATGGAGAAGAGCAGCAAGGAAACTGGTATTACTGGATCACAGAATGCATGATACGGAGGGAGATATAAAAAGACTGGAACGCTAGTCAAGGCTCAAGTTCTTAAGAGTCTTTAAAAGTCAAACTGAGGGGTGGCTAGGTGGCACAGTGGATAGAGCACTGGCCTTGGAGTCAGGAGTACCTGAGTTCAAATCGGCCTCAGACACTTAATAATTACCTAGCTGGCCTTAGGCAAACCACTTAATCACATTTGCCTTGCAAAAACCTAAAAAAAAAAGTCAAACAGAAATGGCAGTTATTGTTATACTGCCATTAGATCATTTTAATATGTTGGTTCATACTATCTTGCAACTGGTGACATTTTTCCTTCTATCATTTCTAGCTATATAAGACAGTATTGAATGGAAAGTGTAACAAGCAATGAGAACTATGAAAAGAGAACTTGACCTTCCAAGCCCTGAATTCTAGTCCTCTCTTTATGTTTCACCTCACTCTATTACTCAAGGAAAATCGCTTATTTAGATTTCTGGTTTAACTGCAAAATGGAAAAATTGTTCTCAGTCTTTGCCTAGGTTCCCTGACAGATCTTAAGATATTTGACTACCTTTATTCTTTGTAAATTTTCTCCAGCATTCAGTTTGGTTCTGCACAAATTTTAGGAAACTCTGGGATATGGAAAAACATTTGCAAGAACACTGTAGGGTAGCAGCATCTTGACTAGTTCCAATATCATCTTTTCCCATTTAGCAGTGTGTTGTGATTATTTAAAAGTGAAGGAGGACTATTTCATAAAGACTTGGTAATTCTAATGTGTTGGGGCTTGAAGAGCTAGCCTCCTGTGGAGAATTTATCCAATCCTCCCTTCCTCAATCGAGTGCATTAATAGGCACAAAGAGAATGGGAATAATCAGGCTCAATAACACTTCATTGACTTCAAGAGACCTTGTTAATATGTGTTTAAAATGAATTCTGACATAATAGATAGTACAATATAATAATAATAGCCAAAATTTCTATAACACATTATAGCTCAAAAAGCACTTTACATATATTATTTCATTGTCCTTCACAACCTCACAAATTGTGCTTTATAAATATTATTATCACAACTTTACAAATGAGAAAACAACCTTTGAGGGGTTAGCCAGGGTTACCTGGCTGATTTGTCTGTCTAGATGTTCTTATCTCATTTGATGTTCATTACAACTGTAAAGGTTTGTATTAAAGATATTTTCATCCTCATTTTAAATCATATGAAACTAAGATGTGGGGAGATGAAGGGATGACTTGCTCATGCTCATGCAGCTGATGTCAGGGAAGAGAGTTGAATTTAAATCTTTATAACTCCAGGTCCAGCATGACTTTCCCTGCAACTTCCTCCTTTTCCACAGAGATCACCTAATATCATCTCATAATGAAAGAGTTCAGAAGAATAGATAATTTCAAATAGTGTCAAACTATTAAGATGTTAATATAACACTGGGATACTTTCTGATTTTTAAAGACAGAAGTTTCTTTCATTTATGCTTTAACAGACTAATATATTAAAGTCAGTTTGCACCTGCTAACTATACAATGACTATCAAAAGGGTGAAGAGGCACAAAGGTATGGTGGTACATCAGAAGAAGCCAGCAGGACAGAATATTAAAAGTTTATCACAACTATTGCATAAAGTCTACAATTCATGGAACCAGTTAGATGGCTCAGGGGATAGAGCATTAGTGAGAAAGACCTGAGTTCAATCTGACCTCAGATACTCACTAGTTATGTGATCCTGGACAAGTCATTTAACCTGGTTGCCTAATCCACTGGAGAAGGAAATGGCAAACCACTCCAGTATTTTTGCCAAGAAAATCCTATACGGCATACCAAAGCATCAGATGCAATTAAACAACTGAACAGCAAGTACAATCACATAATAAGTTGACTATAAATGCAAAGTATCATTGTACCACACATTCACTGAATTCAAATATAAACTATGCAAATATATGCAAGTATCAAGAATGCAAACATATAGACAGACATCCACACAGACATCAACTTCCCAGCAGCAGTCTTTTGAGACTTCCTCTGCTTATAAGTTGTTGAAGATCTGATATGGCACTAAAATAAAGCAATATGATTAAAAGTACAGTACTATGATAAAACTATTCTTATCATAACATTTTTTATTAAGTAAAGTGGTTCTTATTCATTTTCAGCATTAATTTTCTCCACAGAATCACAATATCTCTTTGTATTTTACTATACTGTAGCATAATTTCTGGTTTAGCTCCACAATCACATACATAACCTAGCCAGATACTTTAGCTATTTTGTTAATCAGTTAAAGTGCTTTATTTTATGGACATCCAAGAAATTATGTAATCTCCAGTGATCCATATGGTATTATTTTACTTTTCTGTATAAAATATTATATTATTAATCTATCTGGTCTTCCATTTAACAAGCTTTCTATAAAAATCCCCAGTATACCATTATTTTAGCCATTAAGAAAATGAATATTAATATTGAAAGAGGCCTCAGAAATTTTTCCTTGAAAATGTCCTTTCATTAGTCCTGTAATGCTGAGTTGAATGTATATAATTTTGGTTTCATATCTAATGATATTTCTTGTGAATTATCCTTCAAGGTAACTACAAGTAGCAACTTGAAACAAATAGGTTAAACAGAGTTTTAGAAGTGGAGAAAATTATAAACTAAATATGTCATATTACATTGACTGTGATAAATTATTATTCTTTATTAAACAAATATTTATTCTCCTTTTTAGCTAGATCATAGTACCAATGGTCAGGTAGGAGGTTACTAAAGCAGGGTTCACTATCCTGTTAACATAACTCATGAGAACAATGATACATCTTCCAGATGATTGTCTATTTCTGCCATAGAATGAATATATATATATATATATATATATATATATATATATATATATATACACTTCAAATATTCTCCAAAATTAAAATAGCGTGATTTTGGCTAAAATGCAAGCAATATATTCTGTAGGGGTGCTGAGACAAAATAGCAAACAGCTCTTGCCCCCAAGAAGCTAACATTTCATTGAAGATTCTAACACATGGATAGAGAAGTTGATATAAGATCATTTGAAGAATCATCATGTGATCCAGAGTTCAAGCTTAGATATTTGCAGACCATGCCAAATGGTGGAAGGTGTATCATGAGCAGTATGAAAATTTGGGAGAGAAGAGTTCTCTACATTTGTGTCTTTTGACTTTGAGAAAGAATATAGGCTCTTTTGAGGGAGAAGGCCCAGGAAAGAAGGAAAGACTTTGGGAATAGCTGACAGTCAGAGTAGCAGAACCTCTTTCACGTCCATATTTTTTTTTCAAATTTTAGATTTTTAATAGATATTAAAAAATACTAAAATAAAAAAAGTATTAGTGAGAAAGACCTGAGTTCAATCTGGCCTCAGATAGTCACTAGTTGTGTGATCCTGGACAAGTCATTTAACCTGGTTACCTAATTCACTGGAGAAGGAAATGGCAAACCACTCCAGTATTTTCAAGGCAAGGCAGAGGTGGCTATATAGGCCAAGAGGAGTTTGGAGCCACTATATTGGATGGAGTACCAGACCTGAAGTCAGGAAGACTTATTTTACTAAGTTCAAATCTGGTCACAAGTAACAATCTTACAGTAGTAAAGTACATTTGAATTTACATGTTTCAAAACTACATATTTCAATTGCATACATTTTCCCAAAGTATTGATTGAAATGTTTTGTGTTCTTTTTTAAACATTTTTATTTCTCAATAGTTATTTTCATGTTAGAACATATTTCATGCTCCTTGAGAGCACGGACTACTTCTACCTTTTTTCCCCACATACACAGTACAATGTTCTGTCATATAGTATGTGCCTAATAAATATTAGGTGATTATTGATTGATAGACACTAAACTCATTCATTGCTTTTATGGCATAGAATTCTACTATTTTCTGTTTTCACTATGGAGAGTATGTTGAAATCTACATTCCCAAGATCATACCTTGGTAGTAGACAAAGAAGTGACTTTTTGTATTGTGTCAGGTATCCTAATTCCCTTGATGTTTTCCTCTGGTTTCCAATTGAAGGGTGAGAACTTACTTTTGCTAAGCAAAGCAGTCTGAGATAGCTTTAATCCAAAAGAGTAAATAATCAAAAATTCATTTATACAGAATTTGACTTTGGAATACCCTATATGACTTTATTAAGGATGTCTTTTCCTTCCTTCCAAGTCACATTTAGATGAGGCTAATATTAATATTTTTTATATTCTTTGAGGATATAAGGATTGAGAAAGATAGCAACAACTCAGGAATGTGCATGGAGTAAGAGAGAAATGAGTCTGGGATGTCAAATTGGTCTCAAATAATCCATAATGTAGATAATCCCTATGCTGAAGAAGAATTTGGAATTGAGAAGGGAAATATATAACCATAGACATGCTTATATACAGAAGAAGAAAAAGTCTTATCAAATTCTATGAGACTTTCATGAAGGGGTGTAGTCTGGGAAGCAAAAGAATTCTGTCTTTTTTTCTAGTCTTAAAGAAGACTTAATTTAACACTCATCTTATCACCAGGACCCCCTTTTTAAAACTAGAGAATGATTTTGTGACAATTTTAAGGAAAATTCAAAAAAAGGGAGATCTTATATTCCTGGGAGAATAAAATCTTGTCTCTTTTTTTGGGAGGGAGGGCAAAACTATAGAATTTCAGAAGAGACTTCAGAGGTTACTTAGTCTGTCCCATATGATCGCCTTCATGATTTACCAATATGGCTGTTCAATTATTTTGTAAAAGCCTTGCAGTCAAAGTGAACCAATCCCTAGTTCTTCAAAAGCATTTAATTTTACTCATAATAATGAAAAGGAAATTTTTCTTTATATGAAGTTCACATATTAAAATGGTTTTTATTATCTCTGAAACATGGACAAAGCATATTTTTATGATAGATTTTTTTCCAAATTCAACTCAATTTAACTCAGCATTTATTGAACGTACACCAAATCAGAAGCCAAGTCTTATTGATTAAACCTCTCCAAGATCTCATTCATCTATCACTTTTGTTTCAATCACATGGCTATTTCCCTAGTCAAGGTCCTGATGACCTTTGGCCTGTTGCAGTAGCCTCTTAAATGGTTTCCCTGTAGCCAGTCTTTCTCCTCTTCAATTCACCCTCCACTTCATTGTCAAATTGATATTCCTAATGCATAGGTCAGAACAAGTTGCTCCCCTGTTCTAGAAGCTCAGCAATTTCTTCTTGTCTCTAGAATAGAATAAAAGCTCATCTAGCATTTATATCCTTTTACAGTTTTGCTACTATCTTTTTAGAAACTTGATCTTATCCTATTAGCACCCCCACCCTGCCATATAGAGATACCCTTACACAACCTATATACAAAATTCTAATTCCCACTTTTGTTCCTTTGCACAGATGGTCTCCTATAACTAGTATGCTGTCTCCTTACTTCTGCCTTTAGAATCCTTCATTTCTATCAAGGCACAACTCAAGGGATATTTTTTTTAAAGAATTCCCTCCTGTTCCTCCCTACTTTTTTAGTGTCCTTTCAAGAAAAGTACTTTGTATATATTTTGACTTATCTGAGTACATGTTCTTTCCCTTACATGGAACCTAATCCCCCTGAGGGTAAGAACTGTTTGGGGGATTTACATCACTAGCCCAGGAATGCTGCCTCATATGTGTAGTTCAGTTCTCTGGCTCATTTTACAGATAAGGAAACTGAGGCAAACAAGATTAAATGACTTACTCAGGGTCACACAATTAATAAATGTTTGCGACTAGATTTGAACTTAGTAAAATGAGTCTTCCTGACTTCAGTTCTGGTACTCTATCCAATATAGTGGCTCCAAACTCCTCTTGGCCTATAGCCACCTCTGCTTTGCCTTGAAAAACCAAATATTCTCTCTTACACTCGTAACAATTACAATACTTAAATATATGACATGGATTTCTCACTTTAACCTTCTCTCTGTTTCTATCATTTCAATTCCAAGTGCAGAAAAATAAACGAGAACACAATTTAGCCTTACCTGTCTGATAGTTCAGTTTAATTCAAAGTTCAGACAGTTTTAAATAGCTTTAAACAGTGTAGGATATGAAAAACCACTACAGTCAGAAGCTAGAGTTATTAGAACATGGTTTTTCTACGATCAGCACATCACTAAGGAGCCTTTCTCCCCTTCTTTCCTACCCCACCCCTACACACAAAGAGCAATTTGAATTATAGATCTGATTTCATTTCTTACTGTTAAACACAGCACGTTGGAAATGTACATCTTGGGCCTTGGAGGAATACAAAGTAAGAGCAGTGCCATCGTGTATTATGCCAGAGCAGGTAATTCAGTGTCTTAGACAGGATTAGCCAACAGATTTATCAAGCAGCCTCTGAGGAAAGCACAGTTCAAGTCCGGGCTCATCAATAATACATAAATAAACTGAACAATTAGGGACAAAGTGGCTATCTTGTCAGACAACTTATTAACCGATAAATGATACACTCTGGGCCTGGAGTAGAGAAAAGAAAGATGTGTTAAGATAGAGAAAAGGGAATAAAAAAAAAAAGAAACAAGGAAGCCCTAACACTTTCTTGCATCTCTGTGGTCCTTGATATTCATCCGTAACTTCCCCGCTGGGTAAAGACCTGAAAACTGTTGCTTACCATGCATATTACATGGGATGCAATTTCTAGGCACAATAGGGGTGAATGAAGAATAACCTGGAAATCTTTCAAATGAACCTCATTCCTTTTGTTAAGTTAAATCCACAGGTTACATCTATATATTTATTGAAGTCTGGAAAGAAGTGATGGGAAAATGAGTCAATGGGTGAATATTCCAAAGACTTACATAAATTGTTATGGGTGGATATTCTAACGGCTTACATAAACTGTTAGATACAAAAAGTTTTATGAAGCAGTTTTACAAAAATTATCCCAAGCTAGGCAGCAAATATTCTAAAGGTTTACATAAACTGTTAGATAGAAAAAGGTTTACGAAGCAGTTTTACAAAAATTATCCCAAGCTAGGCAGCAAATACTAGGTTGAAAACCGTTCATCTTAATTATTAACAGATCATAGACTTTTAGGGCTGGAGGGGAAATTCAGAGATCATCTCAGGGATAGTTGACTCCTCAGTGACAAAATTCAGAGGATCATTGGACTTGGAGTTGCAAGGGACCCTTAAAGTCTAATACTCATATTTTACCTAGGAGAAATTGAGTTTTCAGGAGTTTAAGTGACCCAGGCAATTCGGTAATCAATCAATTAAAATTTATTAAGTGCCTACTGTGTTACAAGTACTGAATTAAGAACTAAGAATCCAAGGAAAAGAGAACAATTCCGAGACACACACACACACACACACACACACACATATACACACACACACACAGAGGAGACACACACACAGAGAGAGAGACAGAGAGAGAGAGAGAGAGAGAGAGAGAGAGAGAGAATGAGAATACAGGTATATATTTGTTGTTTAGTTATGTACAAGTCATCATGACACCATTGGGGGTTTTCTTGATTGATATACTGAAGTTGTTTGCCATTTTTTTCCATCAGTTCATTTTAAATATGAAGAAGCTGAAACAGAGTTAATTGATTTGCTCAGGGTCATAAAGTCAGTAAGGATCTGAGGCCAAATATGAATGCAGCCCAATGGGCCAATTAGCTGCTTGCAAATATGCATACCTGTAACACACAGACACACACAGATACACAAACATGCATGTGCATATATGTATTATGCATATACCTTTAAAGACTGAGTGAACAAGGCCCTGGGACAACCTTGGGGATCTTGAGAATAAAGGATATTTGTCAAGACCCAAGAGGCAGAGACCTGGAAAAAGACATTTGAGGTGAAGAAGTCTGGATGAGGTTGATGCATTAAACGTCGGTGTCTTAGAATCTTTGAAGAAACCAGATAGAGAAAGGAAAGATTAGAGGAAGGGCAAAAAATAATGAATGAAATAATAATGAAATAATAATGTTGGGTTCTAAAGAGAGGACAAGGTCCTGTAATCTGCCTAGTCTGATATGTGAATTAGAAATGTGAACTTTTAGAGTGCAGGGATTGTCTTCTTCTTCCTTTGTTTTGCCAGCATTTTGCACAGTGACTGGCACATATGGGTTCTTAATGAATGTTTACTGATCAACAGTGTCATCTGCTTCTTTAGTGCTATCTTTTCAGTAATATCACACAATTTTCTTCAGCAAATTGAATATGGTCAAATAAGAGAAATGTTGGGACAGGAACTCATTCTTCTGACTCCATGTCAAGTTCTTTTTTCCCTAAAAGTGAAATTCCTGTTGTTCCCTATGTCCTTAAGTATAAAACACAAATGTCTTTGCTTGTCATTTAAAATTCTCGATAAGATGACTTACCTATTTTTCCAGGAAAATTACACATTTCTGTTATGTTGCTAACAAAGTGGTCTATTTGTTTACCCTTCATGAAATTCCTTCTCACCCCACCCCCACCCTGCCACATGCTTTGCATGACCCTCAGGAATGAAAATCTCTTCTTTACTTTCTCATCTATTCCCAGCTGGTTTGGGCAATGAATAGGACACTGGACCTGTAGTAAGGAGAAATTGAATTTAAATTCAGCCTTAGTGTTACAGTTATAGTGTTACACTGAGCAAGTTGATTAATCTCTGCTTGCCTCATTTTTCTAATCTGTAAAATGGGGATCATTATAGTATGTACCTACCCTACTGTTCCATACTAGCCATTTCTATTATTTGGCCATGTTCACTTTGCTGAAGACATACCACTGAAGAAGCAGGATGGTAGAGTCGATAGAGAGGTAACTTTGAGCATGTATTCAAATCCCCACCTCATATCTACTTAGACTCTCAGTTTTCTAATCAGCTCTAAGACAAACATTTTAAAAATTGGATCTGTGAATTTAAAATGTTCCCAACTAATTTAATTAGTTTCCTTTGTAATCCTATGTATTTATGAATAGGTCATACAGGGATTAACTAAGAGTCTAGTCTTCTACCTTTGAAGTTAAAAAAAAATCTTTCTACCATGATTCCAAATTCAGCACTCTATATATGAGACCAAGGATAAGATAGTTTGAATTTTAAAAGACAAGCTAGTAGTCAGTAATAACGATAACAACTTTGGGAAACTCAATAGAATGGTATTATTTGTCAAGGAGTTAGATGCTATTCAACTATGATGAAGTAGAAAGTAGAAAGATTTGGGAATTGGCTCTACTACTTAATTTCCATGTGACCTTGAGTGACTCTGGTTCTCGACTTCCTAAATCTCTTCACTATCTCTTGCAAAGCTAGAGCTAACTTTCATTGATTGAGCCAGATTCTCTGGGTGCCCTTGCTGATTTTGTCTACTTCAAGTTATGGGAATCTATTTACTGGATATATTCCTACCTAAATGAAGCTAACTGACATCTGGGAATATGTGCTCTTGAGGCTCTATCCAATAATTATAATGGATCTTGGCTCACAATATTATCTTTCTTTTGTTCATTTTTTCCCTTTTAATTTCCATGGAACTCTACTACTTTTTAAATAATGTTCCATAAGTTTACCACTTATTAGTTCAACAACCCCATCTGTCTACACTGGCATCCACAGGTACAGTAGAAATAATCATGTCAAATATGGAGATAGGGATCTTGAGCTCAAACTGTTCTTATTCCTTTGTTCTTTTTTAGTTGTTATTTATAATTAAATATGGTTTCCAGTCCTAGGGCAGTGAAAAGTCTCTTGTCTCTTGCAGAAAACTTGTCATTGTTCTAATTAGAAGTAATGGTATATTGGGAAGGATACTAGTTTTGGAGTCAGAGGACATGGACTTAAATCTCAGCTTGGCTGCTTATTACACATGTTATTTTGAACAAGTCATATGCTCCCTTGGCCTCAGGTTCTTCAGCTACAAAATAAGTGGACTGGGAACTAGGGTTCCCTCTATATCTATATCTAAGATCCCTTTCTTGTCCAGTTTTAAAGCTTTAAACCTCTTATTACTTTAAATGAAGTAATTAGTGAATTGAGAGGCTGTGGTTCATTAGTCAACAATCAATCCACAAGCATTTATTAAGGGTTCTAAATGCTGAGGATATAAAGCTAGTCAAAAGTATCATTAAGGAAAAAAATGAGTTAATAGATAAGAGATAAGTATGAACAGTTAATACAATAGACCAAGTACATTAATTCTCACGGAAGATGCTCATGAGATTTCTGGTTTGAAGATTAATCCTAGATACAGAAAAAAAATGCCTGTTTCCATTATCAGTCTAGATCACTCATATCACCATTATGACTTTAAGAAGAACAGAATGAAGAAAAAAAATCATGGGACCTGAAGCAAATCAGTTCATTCTTTTGTGTTTAGTCAGCTTCTTCATATGTAAAGTTGAGATAATCATATTGATCTACAACTCAGGGGAATGGAATCAATTAATTAATAGAAAACATTTTGGAAATATAATCTGATATATGCATACTAAGTATATGCATACATTCATTGTAAATTCCAATCTCACATTAAGGTAAACTGGCCTATGGCCAAGGGTATTTAGACACAATTATTTTTTTTTCTGGGAGAGGAGGACTCAGGTACAGGGTTGCAATGACTCATTCAGTGCTTTCTATATATACTTTGTCATAAGTTTCAGTTTTAGGGACTTTGTTTCCATATCTTAAAATGGTAGCAGTTAAATATCTGATGTAGTAATTGTTTTTCTTTCTTTCCTAACACAGAAACATATACTATTTCCCTCAGTTCCCAGAAATTTGTTCAATTATTAATGATTCACTAGATTTTAAATTTCTAAAGAAATGAACCATTTTTTTCATTAATATATTTATATATATATCATAGTCTATACTATAAAAGTATGCTTTAAAATGTGGAATTTGTCTACTTTTTAATTCAAAAATCTGAAAAACATAGTGTCCTTTAAGTAGAAAGAGGGGGAACCATAACCATCCCTTTTATCATATTCTCTCCTTGAACCAAGTTACCAGAGGCCTATCCCCTACCCATTTACCTTTGTTTCCTAAAGTACTTTATGACTTAAAATAGGACAGTTGCCATAAGGAAAACACTGTAAAATGCAGATGTACAGACAATGACCTTTCTTCATAAGCACTAGTGGACAGTCTTCATTGATCCATTTCGTGGGTAAATTGTTTTTTTTCTTTTTTAGTTTTTACAAGGCAGTGGGGTTAAGTGATTTGCTCAAGGTCACACAGCTAGGTAATTACTATGTGTCTGAGACAAGATTTGAACTCAGGTCCTCCTGACTCCAGGGAAAGTGCTCTTTCCACTGTGCCACCTCGCTGTCCCTTCCTCGATAACTTGTAAGTGGGTTCTATGATCAAGCATTGTAGCACTGATAATCATTCCCCTCTATATAAATCCCCCAGAGACTGCCAGTTCCTCTCTCTGTTTCTCTTTATTTCATTTTTAGATTACCAATAAGTAAATTATATATATATATATATATATATATATATATATATATATATATATGTCCAAGGGTCCCCAAAGTTAGCATGTGCCAATGGGCCCACATGATTAGCTGAAACATAGTTTACCAAATTGGCTTCTGCATGCAAGCTCTACGGCATGGTTCAAGTTTCACCTCATTTGTTTACATGCTACTCTTCCCCAATACCATTCTTCTTTAACAGCTGTGGACCCTTGCCTATAGGAAAAGCACACTCTTGCTAGTCAGAGCACTTGGATCATAGCTCCTTTCTTCCCCCTAAGGTCATTTGCTCATACAGATTGTAAGCCTAAGATTCAACACTATTCACATGTCTACATTTCCTGATATGCCTTCAGTGTGATAACAAGGTAATTACAATTTTGATGTGAAACAATTCTGGACTATTTTAAAATTATTATGAAGATTTTATATTTCATTTAATAATTGTCATTAAAATTACCTGGTTTTTGCATCTTTCTAGCTTTATTTACAGCATCTTAATTTTGTGAGTAGTTAATTTTGCTAGAAATTATGATATAAAATAGAACAGCATTAGTGTTTTATTTTGTATTTCAAGTCTTAAAATAAAAACATCAAAATCAGAAAATAAAAATAATAAAAACATAAAACTCATAAAAAACAGCAAAACCTCATTTTTTCCATTAAGGTGCAATAGAAGAACAATTTTTTTCTTAATATGTTAGCAATAAATTTTTGTTCATTTATATAATAAGGAAATTATTTGAAAGTTTTGATGTCTAGAGCATCAGGGAATCTTTTTCTTTCTTAATACTGTCAATTTTTATCAATGAAGTGTTTTGTTCATATTGCTTAATAAATACCTTTTTTTCAATCACTCAATCAGTTTAAGTGTTAGATATTACTTAAATATTTAGGTGCAATTAATTTTTCTGCTTTTACAAATCACAGACAATGTTCTTGATGCCATGTTTTTGTTGCTATATATAATGAGCAAGAAAGACAACATGGTGCAGAGCCTTGTGAGCCTGTATTGGGAGTCAAAAAGGCCTGATTGCAGGAACTGCCTCTAACACATGTGGTAGTGGGACCATAAACACATTACTTAACAGCTCCATAAACTCTAAGTCATAGACAAGTTAAACTTCTGACCAGTGGAGAAAGTTTTCTCACTGGAAATTTCCTATGAAATATGGGTTACCCCTGTCCCACAAAAGCTAGGTATATTTGGATAGATGTAGGGTCACAAAAACACTTAAATATACATATGCATGTAAAAATAGATATCATACTTCTTTTGCTCTCTTACTAACTCACTCATAAGAATATATATCTTATGTAAAATATTTTATAGGCATACTTGAAAAACATCAAATAAGTATAATCAAAGAGTATTAATTTATTTATATATCATAGTTAGTTATATGGTGCAGAGGTTAAAGTATTGAACTGAATCCTGCTTCAGACACTGACTAGCTGTGTAATCCTGGGAAGGTTCCCTTAGTCTCCCTTCTTCTAAGTTTTATCGTGTTAAATAGGAATACTATCATAGCACCCTCCTCAGAACATTGTTGTGGGGATCAAATTAGATAATAAATATGGAATACTTTGCAAACTGTAAAGCATGCTATAAATGACAGCAATTATTACTAATTTGAATAAAAATATTGGTAGCACTAGCACATGGTTTAAAATTATGAAATTCAAACTCTTCTATTCACTGAATATAAATAAAATTGTTCACTAAGAATGCACTAAAAAAAGGATATTAAACATTGGCCCTGAAACCAGAAACTTGCAAATCACATTTCTTCAAACATTATGGAAATCTCATTTTTCAGAATAAAGTCACAGAACTATTTAAGAAAACACAGATGTGTGTGTGTACAAACAAAGAAATAAATAAAAGAATCATAAAAATGGAAAATTAAAACAAGACCAAGGGAGGCAAAATGTGGCCAAGTTGCAATAGATGTAATCATTTAGACTTTAGCATTTGCATTTGACCTCAAATGTTTTAGTTAACCTGACAAAATTGTGTGTTTTCAAGCTCATGAAAAATAAATAAGAATTGGTTCCTTTAAAAAATGTTTTAAAGAACTATATGCCTGAATCAGTACAGATTTTGGAAAAAAACCCACGAATTTCTTTTTCTCTTTTTGAGAAGCTTTTTATCTATAACAAGGAATTAATCTTTGAAAAGCTTCCCTGAACAGTTTCACATTACACACACTTGTGGGAAAAGAGTATCTTACGGCCTTAAGGAGGGTTAATGCACTTTCAGACTGTAATCAATGAAAACAGCATGATTTACAGAATCTCCGCTCTTTGTCAAATATAACCAGTGTATCGTCACATAAGATCTCTGGGTTGGCAGGAGCTTACTACATGATGGAGATGCAGGAGTCCAGGTTACACTAGTTGCACCTGGCAGGCCTTGCTGTGTGTGTGCGATGATAAAATGAAAAGTCTCAAGACTACCTCAGGCTATCTGTCTCTGCTGCACAAGCTACTAGCTGTAACTTTGTAGCTTATGTAAAAATAGTTGTTTTCTGAAATGAAATGAAAGCAAGATGAAGTGTGACAGGCATATACTGAAGACCGAAAAGAGGTTAGAAACATTAAGTAAGATTTGCAAGACTGAAAATATTTGATAGACGTGTTATTAAATAGTTAAAAGGCAGCCAAGGCAAGAACCATATTGTCTCCTCTTAGTCTCTCCTCTTAGTCTTGATCATATACTGGAAAAAAACAAAAACAGAAACACAACCAGCCAGTACTATTTGTAGAAATATAAATGCAATTCAAATTTAAAATGTCCAAAACAAAATTGTCTTTCCCATTAAATCATACCAGCTTCCCAAATTCACTTTTACTGGCATAGGCACCACTTTATCTGTTACTAGGCCAGTATAAGTTTAGTGTTATTCTCAACTCTTCACTCCCATATAATCAATTAATCAACCTATGAACATTTATTATGCACCAATGCTGTTAAACATTGACACATCTATTATGGGGCTACAAAAGGAGGCAAAAGACAGTTCCTATGCTCAAAGCGCTTACAAAGTTGTTGGAGGAGCTTACCTCACATATATAATTCATTACCTTATCTTGCTATTCCCACCTCATAATAATACTCATTTATATCACCTTCTGTCATACAGCTAGAATCTTAGCCTAAAGCCTGTAACAGGACTTCTCACCTGGTCTACTGAAATGCCCTTCTAATTGGCTTCTCATCAATTTCTTAATTTCCTGAACTTCCTAAAAGACTTAGCTAAATTCTTTCTTTTGAAGGTCTTTGTTCCCTGCCCTCATCCCCTATGATCTACCATTATCTGCTCTGTATATATCTTGTATATATCTAGCTATTTAGATTCTGTCTCTCTCATTAGAATATGTATGTACACAGACACACACACAGATACAGACACACACAGACACACAGACACACACAGACACACACAGACACACAGACACACACACACAGACACACACAGACACACACACACAGACACACACACACACACACACACACACACACACACACACACACACACACACACACACCCCTTGAGGACAGGAACTATATAGCATTCCCCTCACCCTTTTCCATAACTATGTAAAGCACTTTTTTGTTATAACACTATTGTGTCATTTGTTATTGGTTTATGAAGTCAAAATTTTGTGGTAAAATGATCTTTTAGTACTAAGTAAATGATTTAAATAATAACTACAATTTCAGATACTTTTATATGGTTGCAGAAACTAATTTCTCTCAAGTTCTTTTCTCCTATTCTTCTTCTGTTCCTAAAAATATAATGACGATGAAAATGTGAGAAAGATATATTCTTTTTTCTTTGAGGGACTGTTAAAATATGATTCCAGAAATTACAGTAACAGCTCTTAGCTTTTCTCATGCATCATCACCAATACCATCATCCATATTTACTGAGTACCTGACAAGTTATGTTTATGAAGAATTATCAGAGGTATAGCTTTTCAAAAGACTGCATTTACTTTTTTAATTCCTATGAGATTTTCTTCTGTCAGATGGTCAAATGCTACTAAAGTATCTCCTTCAATCAACAACCAGCATTTAATAATGACTTTGTATGTGCTAAGTAAGCACTATGTTAGGATACAAAAGATATAGAGGCAAAAATGAAACAGCTTGCCTGTCCTTTAGGGGCAGACTAAAGGGGTAAAAACTTAATATATATTCTAGAAGGCATACAATATGTAATCATATCAGTAAATACAGAATATATACAAAGTAAAAATAAAGTATTTGGTGGGGTAGAATGGGATTTGCTTATTTTATAAGGATAAGTAGAGTTTTCTGTAAAAATTGCCTGAAGGACCCTCATCTTTACCTATAATATTACTTAAGAAGTCTAGAGGCAGGGGTCTCTGTAAACCCTGCCAACAGGTGAAACTGGTGGATCACTTTTATTGGGGGGGGGGATCTGAGCTGTCATAGACCTACAACCCTCTGAGAACATACACTGTCTAGCACAAATATGGTAAATTTGTCAGACTAAGGAGAGGCAAACTGGCCTAGGTCAGAAAAATAGAGCAATTTAAAAATTCCTTGTCAATCACTATTAGGGTCATAACTGGGACCCATCAGGTGCATTTAAATCCCTGGTGACATGTGGAGATCCAGTTTCAAAAACAGACACACACACACACACACACACACACACACACACACACACGGAACCAAAAGGTTGAACAGTCTATGGAATCAAGTACTCATTGTGGCAAAGTGAGTGCTTGTCATATGCCCATCATTCTATCACACTTCTCTAGTTAAACAGAATATTGCTTTTTATTAATGTCAAATCATATATACATATTTTATTAATGTTAAATCATATATACATATATTTATATAAATAGGTTTTAAATAAATTACACTAATTCTGATTTTCTTAATCTCCCAATTCCTGCTATATTTCCATTTGGGAGAGCACACCTTAAACAATAAAGCTCAACAGCCACTGATATAACTATGACCATGGTTGAACCCCACTCAGAAAAATAAATGGGATTCTTTTAAGTGTAAAAATATATATATGATGACATCTGAGAGGCATCAGATATATCTCCTCATGTTCTGGTCATCTTTTCTATCATGAAAAATACACTTTAGCATGCTAGAGCTCAGTGACTGATGTACTTGCCTGAATGAATCCTCACCAACAGGTAAAATATCATTTCTATTACTGAGTGCCATTTCCAAACTGAGGTGACTCACTCCATAATGAGATAGAGTAAGAAGCAGTTGTTTTTAGTGGGGTTTTTCCTGGGGCTGAGAGTCATTTTAATTTACTTGTCCCAGATGCCACATTTCATCTAGTTGGTATTCCTCCATTACTGGTCCTGTTCATCCCTTTCTCAATAAATATGGAAATCTATTCCTAGTCCAGTTTGAACATTGTAATTTTTATAGCAGTCTTACTCTTTTTGACAAGACTACTTTAACCTCTTCTTTTAGTTTCTGTAAAATATGAAGAACTGAATTTTTTTCATCAGTACTGGATATTTTAGTTTTAAAATTCTCTATGTGCCTTAATTAGT
The DNA here is from genome assembly GCF_037893015.1 of Macrotis lagotis. Lineage (NCBI taxonomy): Eukaryota > Metazoa > Chordata > Mammalia > Peramelemorphia > Peramelidae > Macrotis > Macrotis lagotis. The sequence goes on along the minus strand of NC_133666.1, from coordinate 420,732,014 downwards.
CTTCAAATTGGACATGAAATCGGACCTGGCAAAGCGGAGCTCAAGGGATTTGATCAAAGCTCCGGAGGATCTCTGCCTAAATGGGATTCTAACTCAGATTTCAAATCAGGCATCTCTCACAGGATCCCATTTCAAGTCATTAAAGGTCTAAACTCAGAAACTTCCAGTCCAGAGCTGAGATTACCCACAAACATTTCCCCTCTTCTATCCCTTCATATAAATTTAATAGAAAGATTTTGTATTATCAGTGCACTTCATTGTACTGACACTTTTGACATTGAATTATATGTATGTTACTTTAAGAAAATGATACACAAAAGTATGAATTTGCAAAAATTCTATTGTTGTCCAATTCTCTGTTTTAACCAAAAAAATTACAATGAAAAAAATTAAATAGCATTTCAGTATTTTTATATGATGGAGGAATAGGATATGCTGGAAATTAGGATTACCTGAAAAGTAACTCATTCATGTGAAAGGAGTCTTTTTGTAATTTTATTCCATCATGGAAGATTCCATATCTCTATAATATCTCATCTAAAAGTTTTTATAAAAACAACATATTTATCAAACAGATCATCAATGTAAGGATCAGTGACAGAGTTGACTGCAATATCAATATCCCTTGGAAGAGATATTATTAAAAATACTCAGTTGAGGTTGTCTCTAATGACCTTAACTTGGCAAATTAAACACAGAGAGAAAAATAATCTTTCTCTCAAATGTCCATAGGCATGAACTGGAATGTTTCAGGAGTAGATGAGACATGACAAATATCTTAAAGGTAGGGTTTGATAAATATAAGACATTGTGAGTTGTTTTGCAAAAACTGCAGCACCAGAAAGTTAAATTTAATGGGATTGATGATCAATAAATACAGCTCAAGTTGCCTTTCGTTCTCCTCACTTATACAATAAACCTTGATTGAATCTAAATTTGAAGATTAAAGTGGGATATGACAGACAAAGGAGTTATGAATACATGTCTTTGCACCTATATCAGCATGCCACCTTGGGGAGCGGGAGAAGAGAAAGATTCGAAACTCAAAACCATATAAAATGAATGCTGAAAATTGTCTTTACTTGTAATTAAAATAATATTTAATATTGATGGAATAAAATATTATTAAAGCTGTATTCTTAATCTCCATAGCTATATATATATATATATATATATATATATATATATACATATATATATATGTGTGTATATATATATAATATATATATATATATATACACATACACACATATAATATGGGTTAAGCAACAACCACCATAAACCATAAAAGATTACTTTCTAGGGCCTTAAGAACATATAGTCTATATTCCTGATCATCCTGCTTTATGACTTATGATGATAAAGACTTTTAACGACTTCTGGATTTATTTCCTTTTGTCTCAGATTAGGGCCCTAAAGTCTTATAATAAATCCTCTCTGCCCTGATCCTCCTTTCAGCTTCCATTTTTGATCCCAATCCTTCAAAACAGGCATAAAATTAAAGAGAAACTAAAAAGATCTTCTTTTGTGGTTATATGTTTAGTTCCAGATCACTAATTACTGAGAGGGAAGCCTGAGAAAATAAAAGTTAAAAGAAGATATACTATTAATAGAAGGCCAATAAGAAATCAAGACCTAGAATGACTAACATTCCAATATTTGATGGTAAAGCAAAAGTTCAATTTATAAAATCTGTGTGCACAAGATTTGCAATTATCAATGGGAAAAAAATCCCCCATACTTATTTTTTATTTTACATCTCAAAAATGTCTCAATAATGAATAACAGAAGATCAACCTGCATTGGATATGCAATTTTTGTCCATAAACAAACAAACACAAAAGAAAAGCTTCTTCATATTTTCTAGGAAAGCATAAGAAAGAATGCAATTCTCCATGCCAAATATTGTAATAACCTTCAGAGGATGTTAAAAAAATATACATGTTTGAGGAAAACTGGATAGGTTTTCTGTTAAATCACAGTTGGAAAAAAAGACAAAGTTTAAACATATTTTAGATGGGACTGAAAAGTTAAATTTTGTTTAAAAATACTTAAAAATCCTTAAAAATTTGGTAGAGTTAGTCACAATTTTTTTTAAAAATAGAAATAAAAAAACCTTCCTTCAAACATGTGAAAAATACAATGGAATGAATGTGTTATATTTCCAGCCTTGTGTAATCCATTCAAAAAAAGAAAGTGATATGGATTTTTTTTGTACCTTAAGTATATGTTTAGATAATAATTTTCTTTTAAGTAACTCATAACTATAGCCTGTTTCCCTTTGTAACCTTAGGCATGCCATTTAACCTCTATTGGCCCCAGTTTTCTCATCTTTAAAATTAATGGATTGGACTGGATTATCTCCAAGGTCCTCTCCAGCCCTAAGATCTTTTTCCCTCCTTGTAATTCCCCATTAAAATTAATTTAACTTAAGTTCAATTAGTTTCTAATTTCTTAAGTGTTTTTTAAGAAGTCTAACCTTTTTTTCTCAGTGACATTTAAATTTGTTACTTTTGGAACTGCATATGCCCTTAAACCCATAAATTATTTTTAGGAAAAATATTTTAATTTTAGGAATTTCTAGTACATAAGACATTTTATTGTAATTACCCGACTAGACAAAAATCTAGCATTTTCTATATGGTCAAACACATCTAACATAACATCTACACTACTAATTTTTTGTAGCAAATGACAAGAAAGATTTGGTAATAACTATGATGTTTTTTTTTTTTTTTAGATTTTTCAAGGCAATGGGGTTAAGTGGCTTGCCCAAGACCACACAGCTAGGTAATTATTAAGTGTTAAGTGTCTGAGGCCGGATTTGAACTCAGGTACTCCTGACTCCAAGGCTAGCTCTCTATCCACTGCGCCACCTAACTGCCCCCGGTAACTATAATGCAGTTCAATTTTAGGAAATTATTAATTTCCTAGGTACTGTACTAGCTGACAGGGATACAGAGATAAAAATTAGGTAGGACACTTGCCCTTAAAGTATTTACTTGTAGATGGGCAATGAGACATGTACACAACTAACTATGATATAATAATACTAACAACTAGCTTCCATACACACTTTAAATTTGTAAAGAACAACATATATCATTTCATTTGATCTACACAGGTTTTCATGCTATCCTTATTTTGTTGCTATTCTTGTTCAATTGTTTCAGTCATGTTTATTCTTTGTGACCCCATTTGGGGTTTCCTGAGACACTGGAGTGGTTTGCCATTTCCTTCTCCAGCTCATTTTACAGATAAGAAAATGGAGACAAAGAAGACTAAGTGACTTGTCCATGGTCACACAGCTAGTGAAGTCAAATTTGAACTCAGGAAAATTAGTTTTTCTAAATCCAGGCTTAGTACTTTACATTATTGTGCCACATACCTGCGCATTTTGACTTTACAAATGAGGAATTTGGGACTGAGTGTGACACTGTGAAGTGGCTTGTACAGAGTCCTGTATGGAGTATAGTAAGTGAAAAGGAAAAGTCCTGATACTATAATAAATGTGAAGATGAAAAAGATACATATAAGTGGGGTATGAAAAGGGTAGTATCCATAGAGGAAGTGGTATCTGAATTGGTCCTTGAAAGATATATATATATATATATGTGGGAAGGTTGACAGGTTACTCTTAATAAGGAGAGAAAAAAAAGATCCAGATGGAGTAGAAAAGTGGTCAAGAATGAGTGACAAAATGGGGGTCCATTTTGACCGTAATATACAGCCATACACTTTAATAATATAAAGATGAAAATTGATGAAAGACAAATGATCATTAAATTCCAGTATAAAGAGTTTATGTGGAAAAAGACAGATTCTAATATTTCAAGTCCTTATGACTAAGAAGATAGCAGGATCCTAAACAGCTAAAAAGAAACTAAAAGGAGGGGAAGGGTTATAAAATTACATATATGTATATATATATATATATATATATATATATATATATATATACTCAGCTATAGAAATGTATATCTATATCTATATTTATATCTGTATACACACATACATATGTATTTATCCATTTATCTATTATCTAAACATCTATCTAATTTACCTACTATGTTGTATATTCTATCTGTCTATTATCTACCTACTTAAAATTGAATTTGAGTCATCTTGAGTTTAAAGAACTGTTCATTCAAATCACATTTGAAAGTTATAAGCTCTGCAGCTCTGGCTAATAGAGCAGTCTAGATAGTCAAATCAGATCAATTTTCATTTCAATTCAATTCAAGTCAATTCAACAAATATTCTTTTTTATGTGAAACATACAGTTAGGTTTAGTGACACCAGGAAACAAGGACTTAAGCATGAGAGATAGGAGAAACACCCTGCTTTCAAGGAACTTATAATCTAATGGAGAGGAAAGATTTATACTGAAACACAATGATGTGAGAATACTAAAATAAAAAAAATGGTACGAGGAAATTTATCAAAAGAAATCTGAAGAGAAGGAGAAATCACCTTGGCTTCAATAGATTAAAGTATATTCTAGCAATGGAGGACATGAAGACAAAGAAATTGAAAAGGAAATAATGAGCATGGAGAGATGTAAGAATGATCCAATTTGGTTAGAATGAAGAATACATGAAGTACAGTAAGATGAGATAAAGCTGGAAAGATAGGCCAAGTGTTTTACATGCTTCTTCAACCATGTAAAGTCCTTGAAGACTTTTTAGAAGAAGAATGTCATTAAAATGTATGAAAGGACACTACCCAGGCAGAGTAGTAAATGATAGATTGTAAATGGGATAAACAGAAAGTTCTAGGAGTTATGCAAAATTAGAATTAACTACCTCTCTGGGGTGGCAGATAGTCCCTTCCTGAAGGTCTTCAAAAGAATATTGGATGACTACTTTGGGGGGGCATGATATAAAAGGTATAAACTATATGATTTTTGATGTTTCTTCCAACTCTAAATTTATAAATTTAATAGGAGTTGAAGTGGAAAGATATGAGAGAGATTAGCAAGTAGAATCAGTAGGACATAGTAAAAACTCAAGCATAATAAGTGAGAGGAAAGAATCAAAGATGATTCTGATGTTACAGTTCTTGGAGAGGATTGATTCCACCAACAAAAATAAGAGTTATAAGTGACAAAAACAGGTTTTTGTGGGAAGATGAATAATTGAGTTATGGACATGGGTATGCAGGTAAAGAATCTAAAAAACATCCAGGAATACCTAAGTGCAGCTCAACAGACAAGTTGGAATGGAGATGTAGATTATAAACTATTCTGTCTAAAAGTGATAACTTGCAACATAGAATTAAATGTGATCATTAAAGGAGAGAGTGAATTACAAAGGAAGGCCAAGAAAAGATCTGATGGGTAAGGGAAAGAGGGCAGGACTGAGAAGTCAGCAAAGGAAAAATAAATATGAATAGTCCGAGAAAATTGAAGTGCAATTTCTTCTAAGTCAGAGGATGAGAGACCATGAAGAGTAAGGTGATATCAATGATTTTAAATGTTTCTTAGAGGTCAAGGAAGAAAAGTTCAGTAAAGAAGACCACTGGATTCAGTAGCGAGGAATTCATTGACCTTAGATAAACAGGTTCAAGGGAGGACTGAGTATAAAAAATCTGATTATAAAGGGGCAAGGAATAAATGTGTGGTGAGAAAATAGAATCAGTTAGTGTGTTCTGTTCTTTCTAGGAAGATGGCCAAAAAAAGTAAGGAAAGAGAGCAGGTAATTGATCAGTATGGATGGTCAAAGTGACAATACCCCTTAACTAAGCTTGAATTATTAAAATTGGGGGGTTTTCTTCAACTTAATTTATAGTATAATTTCCAAATATCTCTTTTTTCACTTTTGGTATAGAAATCACCTACGGTCAAATCTACATGGTCATGAATTATTTAGACTAGACCTTCCAAATTGAGCCAGTCTCAAGAGCTGGGCAGATATTTCTAAATCTTTCTAAAATGTCTCATTGCAGAATTTCTGAGGGTGACTCAAAATTGACTGAATATTTCAATTCAGTCTGATGCTTCTCATAGCTAACACATGTTTTATTTGGCACTGTCTTTATAATCAAAATGTTTGCTTTCAAATGAAAACATTTGTTTCAGTGGCACACTTTTCTTTGAGTGGGTGAAAGTACCAATCCCTGGAGCAAAAATAAATTTCATGCAGTTGCAAAGTATTTCTGCTACTTTCAATGGTAGAACTCTCCAGTGGAAATGTTTAAATGAAAAAAATTGATGTCTTAAAATATTACATCCCAATCAGAAAATACTTTTATGCAAAAATACCAAAATTTGTTTAATTGAAAATGAAATGTAGGAAAAGAAAGTGTAGATACAGCTTTAGTCTTGTGACCCAAGTGAAAAAGAAACTTCTTGTCATCCATATTCTAAACAGTTCTGAAATGTTTTAGGAAAAGATAAGGAATTACTGAACTGTGACCAGACAAAGTAAAACCATTTAATAGTAAGGCAAGTTAAAATGGGAAAACCAAGAGGCATATGTGGTTATTACATCTTCAAGGAAACAAAAAACCAACAAGAAGAGAATCTATCAAGTAGCTGATTCAGATCCTTAAGAAAGTCATGATCTGGGCAAAGTTAGAGAAATACCATGCCTAAAAGAGATGCATTTTGTAGCAAGAAATGTAAAATTAATTAAACCTTTTTTTAAGAAGCAGTACTTGGTCAATCTCTAAGTGTAATGTTGGAAACCATAGTTATCTTTGAGCAAATGGAATTGTTTCTGCATTTACCACTGTCCAATAAAAATGCAAACTAGATCGTTTCAAGTGAAATAGGGGTCAACAAAGATGATGGGATGTTTTCAGTTTTCTTCTTTCTTTTTTTTTTAAAGCCAACAGTGAGAATTCTTAAATCCTTATTCTTAACATAAATCTGGGGAACTCCTGTTCGAAATTAGTAGGGTTCCTGGTCTATTCTATCATAAATGGGAAAAGGGGTAACTAAAATATTATCTGTAGTGCAGGCTGGAGCTTTTAAAATAGTTTTATGAGATTCCAAAATACAGATTTGGAGTTTTTTTTAAATATGGTAATAAAATAGTATTTTCCCATTGGTATTCTAGTAGTATTAAAATCAGAAAATCAAGATTATGGTGAAATTAGGAAATCCTTCATGAGGTTCAAATATCAGAAGAAAACGATTTAAAAAGCAGTAACTCAAAGAAGGCAGTATGGTGTAGTAGAAAGTATCAGCTTGAAAGCTAAGACTTGGATTCAAGTACTGCCCCATATCTTTACAGTCTCTGAGATCCTGTTTAAGTCAATTAATCTCTTAACTAACTCTAGTCAATTCTTTACAACTAAAATTGCAGAGAATTTTTCAAATTGCATTGGTAGAGCAAGTTTCTCAGTCAATTTCCCTCTATTGCTAAAATCACAAATATGTTCAAAAACCACAAAAAGAAATTGGTGTGTATTTATAAATATAAATATTTATCAATATAATATTCTATTCATAAATAGAATTTCCAGAATGGGATTTTGTTCTCCCCTGAGCAGATCTTCTTTGAAATTTATTTTCTCAGTTTCCTGAACCTGTAAGAGGGTGAATGACTAGCACAAAGATTTGAACTCAGATCATCCTACCCCTGAGATGAGCATACCATGCTGTCTTTCTGGAATTCATTTTCAAATAAGAGAAGTATAAACAAGAAGAAAAATTAGTTGTAAACATACACACTATATAGTACCTAAGAGAATAGAAAACCCTATAGGGGAAAATATGCATATTCACTTTTTATAGATGTTAACTTGGGGGATTATAAAAGAGTAAAGTTAAATAAAATTGAGTTAGAAAGAGAAATATTAAATATCAAACAAGGTAATAAAGGAGAATTGGGGGAGTATAAAGATACAGTACTAAAATAAAAAAGAAAGGAAATAGTTTAAAAATATAATTCGGGGCGGCTAGGTGGCGTAGTAGATAAAGCACTGGCCCTGGAGTCAGGAGTACCTGGGTTCAAATCCGGTCTCAGACACTTAATAATTACCTAGCTGTGTGGCCTTGGACAAACCACTTAACCCCATTTGCCTTGCAAAACCCTAAAATAATATATATATATATATATATATATATATATATATATATATAATTCAAAGAACAGTGCAGAGGCTAGGTGAATATTATTATTTAATTTATGTAAGGAATTGTCTTTATTATTACTGTTTAACTCTTGTTTAACCCAATGTGCTAGGGGCTGTACAATATATGGAATTGCCAAATTGTCCAACCAATCTATAGTTTGTTTGTTTGGTTTTTTTTTTTGGTTTTTTGCAAGGCAATGGTGTTAAGTGGTTTGCCCAAGGCCACACAGCTAGGTAATTATTAAAGTGTCTGAGGCCGGATTTGAACTCAGGTACTCCTGACTCCAGGAGCAGGGCTCTATCCACTGTGCCACCTAGCCACCCCAATCTAAAGTCTTTATAGTAATTTATTCCTCAATTTAACAAAGCTATCTGATATCACCTGAAAAGTTACAAAACTTTGCAATCAGGGCTTCATAATTTCTGACTAAGAATTAACTGCAATATCATTATCTATAATGAAATTTAATCAAACCACATAGAATTGTCACTTGGTAGGGTTTGCTATAAATCTCAAATGCCTTAATCCTTCGTTCAATCCAAATTCCTTAATCTCAATCAGAGAAAGGATCTGAAGATACCTTTGTTCATATCATTGCATATTTACTCAACTTACTAATGAAAGTATTACTTTAGTTTCTTATAAGAATATTGAGGAAACTCAAAGAATAACTTTCCACAGGAACAATTATTCCTTAACATAATCTCATCTAGTATTTGGTATCAAAAATGAAATAATGAGACAGAACTCTTAGGAGTCTGTTGCAGTAATATGGATAAAAGATGCTAAAGACCTGAGTTACAGTAGCAATTAGAAGAATAGAGAGATGCTGTCAGATGCAGGAAATACTGTGTAGACAGAAATAGCAATATTTGTAAATTATTAGATATATTGAATGAGAAAGAGTGATAAATTGAAGTTAATGCCAAGAATAAGAACCCAAGACTGGAAGAATGCTGATGCCTTTGACAGAAATAAAGAAGCTTGGAAGATGGAATGATCTTGTAGGAAAGGAAGGAAGGAAGGAAGGAAGGAAGGAAGGAAGGAAGGAAGGAAGGAAGGAAGGAAGGAAGGAAGCAGGGAGGGAAGAAGGAAAAGAAGGGAAAGAAAATTAAACACTGAGAACTAACAAAATTACCAAGAAAGAGAGTATATAGAGAAAAAAGAATAATACCTAGGAGAGAATCATGGAGAACTAGGTTACATGATAGAGAAGATGAATCAGGAAAAGATAGGGGGAAGGATCTGCCTGAAAGGTAGAAGATAAACCAGTATAGAGTACAGAATAGTTCCACGAAAACTCAAAGAGCAGAGTATTGAAGGAAAGTGGTCACAATGTCAAAAGCAGCAGCAGGTCAATATCAATGACAACTGAGAAAAGACTATTAGCTTTGACAATTGAGATCATTGATAATTTTGAATAGAATACTTTCAGGTGAATGATAATGTAGGAAGTAAGCTTACAAAGGGTTGAGAAATAAATGAGAGGAGAAACAAAGGCAAGGAGAATAACTTTTTCTAGGAGTTTGGATGAGGAAGAGAGGAGACACAATAGTTTGAAGGGATGATAGAATTTATTGAAGGTGTGTCTGTGTGTGTGTGTGTGTGTGTGTGTGTGTGTGTGTGATGGAGGAGACAGGCATGTTTGAAGGCTATATAGAAGGAAATTGTAGATAGGAATAGATTTTTTATATTGATAATTCAAGAGAGTTTATGATTTGATTACAATCTTCTCTAAAGGATGAGGAATGGACCAAATGCACAGGTAGAAAGGATAGTTTTGACAAAATAAGAGATTGTGGGAAAGGACTGAAAGTGGATAATAAATCTATTAGGATTCAAGAAAGAGAGTATATGAAATCTTCTCTAAAATATGGGTGAGGAGGGAACTCGTAGAAAAGTTGACTTTGTCAAAATCAGAGATTGAGAGGAAAGGACTGAAAGTGAATGATAAAGAGAATATGAGTGAACTCATTTAAAATAGACTAAAATTTCTTAATATAAAGTTAAGATCTTTGTCTAGATCTCTTAGATAGAGGTGAGAGAGATGTGAGACTTGAGTAGGGAAGATAAAATTTCTGTGCAGAGTGAGATAGAGAATGAATAAGGAGGAATATCCTTTAAAGCTAACAAACTGTTGAAGTATAAAAAAAGACATCCATTGTAGTTATTCACTACAGTAGTCAGTTCATTAAGAGATAGTAACTTGGGTCTTTACCCTGACTTATTTTAGCCAATTCCCTACCCTATTGATGCTTACTGGAAATCTTCATTTCATTCTGGACCTCAATACTTGGCTGTGATTTCTTTCAGCTCCATCAAGAGCCCATGAGTAGGAACAGATCAGGCAAATGGTGGACTCAATCTAGGGTGTATGTCTGGCAAGAGATGAATAAGCCAACAGGGCTAGGGAATTCAAGAGCAAAAGACAGCATAAAGGTTAAGGCCCACTACATGGTTGAAAATGAAAAGAAGAGTGAAGTTGGAATAGAAATAAGACCTAAGAAAATACCGAGAAATTGAAGAATCAGAGGTCTTAATGAGGATGAGATTTAAAGGAGTAAGGCATAAAAAGAGATGGAATAATAAGAGGTTATGACTATATATAGTTGTGTCAGAATTTCTAATTTAAAAGTTAGTACATTTTTGGGTAATGGTAAGATCTAGTGTGTTGGTTGAACTAAAAGAGTAGAACTTTGGAGCAAGGAGCAAGAAGAATCGAGAGATTACAGAGTTTGAAGCAACATCAGTGAAAAGTCAAAATTCTCTAATTTCAGGATAAAGGTTAGGAGTGAAAGGAAAATGAAGAGGTTTATATTGAGTTTCTGAAGAAAGTAAGAGGGCCCATGGGCCATTATACAATAGATACCATAATGTAAATTGGATAGGAAAGTTTGTTTGCTGTTTATTTGAGTACCAAAGAAAGAGAAGTTACTGAATTCTTCTGGTAAAAGAAGTGTCTGGAAGTGACAGTAGGGACCAAAGGGTCTTCAGGACCATTGTGTCACTCCAAGACTACAGGGTGTGAGAAAACATATAGCCAGGGCTTAAGAGAATGATTATGGGGAACTAGATCTCAGAGAGTGCTAGTAGATGGAGGGAATATGAAAAATAGAGATCCAGAATGAAATTAAGTTTATCCACTAAGCAATAATAGGGCATGAAATTTGTTAAAATAAGTCAGGGCTGAAGATCCAAGTCATAGTTTCCTTAATAAGATGACTACTTCAGTGGATAACTCCACTACAAATGCCCTTTTTAGACTTTGATGAGTTTGTAGGTTTTAAAGGATAAAGACAGAGACACTATGAAATTTTGAGTGGATGATTTGTATATGAAAAAAATCAAGAAAATAACAGGGAAAATCAATATACTCCTAGCATATAGTTTGCCTAATTATCTTATTTCTGAGCTATTTATTTGCATATGGTCAAGAAGAGAAAGGAGTTTAAAAGCTGAGAAACTGTAAACTCCAGAGATGTTTGGTGATTACTGGGCAAATGGCCCCAACTTACAGAGATGAGAATTTGAAGTATTCAACTTGGATTGGAGGATCACTATATGTTAAGAATGAAGTCTCCCATTGAGGACCAGTTCTGAATAAGAAGAGAGGCTATACCTCTCTAAACTCAATCAAGGGATCCAAATGGAAAGGTTTCTTACAATCCTAGAATAAAGATTTCTGCCCTTTCTGAAAGAGCATAACACCTCCAGTTTAAGAGCTTCAGCTGAAAGTAAAGTGGGAAATGGTAGAGACTACAGCTCCCAAGTTGTAGGAACAAAGTAAGAAGAGAATTAGAACAGTCCAGCTAGGAAAATCTAGAGGCTTGAACAAGCCCAGTCTAGTAATGATTTTGGCTGGTTTAGAAGTAGAACCTCTATAGAAGAAAACTTCATAAGGACAGTTACAGAGAGAGAAAGGACAGCAGGGTCCTTGTTTTGGCCACAAATAGTGACTCATTACTAAAGCATTTTAAAATTTTTGCTCACTCTTTCCATAGATGCTCTGTGTATCAACAGATAATTTAGCCCCAAGTTTTTGGGAAAGATTTTTTAACATCATTTTTGCTACTTGAGAGAATTATATGGTTAAGAGTAAATTGAGTCCACTGATTAATTGTTAATTAAGATATTCTTGGTGATGGCTCAGGAGCTCCAATGTTTTAGGTTCAAAGATTAGATTTGTGATGTTAGTAGTTCTTCCTCAACCAACTCAATCTCTGAATGCAAGTATGAATTGGAGAAGTGAATTCAGAATATATATTTATATATTATGTTATATTATATTAATATTATGTTATGCTAATGTTATATTGTTATGTTATGTTGTGCTATATTACATCATACCATATATCATGTTACATCATATCATATCATATTATAAAAAAAAGAATTAAGGTGGGGTAGAAACCAGTTTCCCATGATCCTAAGTTATACTCTTTGTGTGGTTCCTATGTAAGAGATAAGGAAGGAGCATAAACAGAACTTGCTCAAAAGGGTACAAACTTTCCCCTCTTCTTTCTGTTTTTCTTCTAATTCTTTTAGCTTTAGATCATAAAATAGACAGGACTGAAAGAGAACATGGAAGTCAACTAATTGAAGTTCAGAAGTTTAAGAGACTAAGCCAAGATCATACATATAAAAAGTGGCAGAAATAGTGTGTGATCAACTATGACAGATTTAGCTTTCCACAACAGTACAATGATCAAAGATTATTCTAAAGGACTTGGATGGAAAATACCATCTATACCCAGAGAAAGAACTATGGAGACCAAAGCACACTATTTTCCATCTTTGAAATTTGTTTTATGCTTTATATATTTTCCCCTCTCATGATTTTTCCCTTTTGTTCTGATTCTTCTTTCACAATATGAATAATAAGGAAATTATTTAAAATATTTACACAACAGTAACCTATATCAGATTTCTTACTGTTAAGTGGAGGGAAGAAGGGAGGGAGGAAACTGTAGAACTCAAAATCTTACAAAAATTAATGTTGAAAGATATTTTTACATGTTGATGGAAAAATAAATAAATGTTTATTAGTAAGTAGCTGATCCAGCCCTCTTGACTCTAATTCGAACATTTTTCTTGTACCTTGGTGTAATACTTCAAATTCTGCTCCTGTCTTCTACTTCTCTCATTGCCTTCAGGATTTCCAAAGACTTATGTCTTGATGGAGAATAGGCTCTAATTTCTTATCTCTGAGAGAGGTTTGTTAAACCTTTCTTCTTTCTTATCAGGAAGACTCTTCCTTTAAAACTTATAGTAACTGCCCTTATTCACTATTAACTTGACTTCTGATTTCCCCATAAGGGGGCGATGATTCACCACTCATGCTCCCATTTTCCTCCATTAATTCCTTTCCAAAATGATTGCTCAATATCACCTAGATATGGCCACAAGTTCAACTTCACAGTTTCATTTTTTCCCACATGCTGGCTATCATGATGCCACTTAGAGAGCAATGAAGCAACAGGAGCCCACTCCATAACTGTCACTGCCCTTGTCCATCTGAATACTAATAATGCTGTTGGCTTCAGTGGTGCAGGGGAGTTCTAATCCAATTTCTCCCAACCATCTACCTCTCACCTCCACCCTAGAAAATTGCACTCATCACCAAGTAGACCTCCAGAACCAGGAGGGGAAAAAAAGTGACACCTGGTAACTCACTATAATCATATCATTAGTTTTGATGAGACTTCAAATGACAGCACTGAAAATGAGAGGGTCAATACACTGAGATATAATGTCTAAATGAGAAGTAACCTCATATTGGCTTTTATGTAGTTTTTTGGTATTCATAGAAACATTTTCTTTTAGTCTGTCCTATTTCAATAATAGATGCGATTGACATTACAGGCAAAATAAAATATGTTCTGCTCTGCTTGCCTTACCCACTAATCCAGAATATAAACAGCTTTATTAGGCCTACAGGCCTACCAGCAAGCTGTGATCACAGATTTCATAGATATGAGCATTTTATTTAAAAAAAATTATGGATTCTATTTGTAACTTCAGGATACTTTCAAAAAGAATGCCCATTCATATAAGATAATTTGAAGTATATCACTTTATAATCTTAAAGCCCTCTCTAAATATTAATTATCGTAATTATTATTTCTTTAAATTCCTACTTTATAGTCAAACACTAAGAAAACTTCAAGGTTACTTAGATGTTATAATAATGTAAAATACTTTGCTAAATGCAGTCAAGTAATCAACGGAGCCCAGGAAAAATAAGGGATAAAGCCCTTAAATAATTTACAACTGTAGGAACATGTTTTGTGAATAAACAACATTCACTGTGAATTTTACCTTATCAGTGAAAACTCAAGATACTCTTAAAAATGTGTTCCTAGCATCAAAAAGACTTCCTTATGGGCCTTTGAAAAAGCCCTTCCTCAAAGAATTATATTCATTTAATGCTAAGTAAACGTGTAATCTTATACTTGTCCAAAATCTCCTCTAGAAAGTTAATATTTATATGACATCATTTTCATTTGAGAGTTCTGTTATGTTCCTTTTTTGTTTTGTAAACAGAAAAGGCACTTTAGAAAAACCTGTCAATCCAATGAATAATGTTGAAACAGCCTTTTATCTTGGTTACTAATAACAACATAGTCATTAAAGCTAAACAGTTTAAGACTGGAATTTACTTTTGTCCATTTAAGTGGTTTCTTCTGCAATCCATATAGAGTGCTCTGGCAAAGGAAATAGATTCCTTTTTACTAAGAGGTTTTCTTGGGAGTTCACCATGCACACCTATCATCACTGACTTAAGGACATTTTTGGTGATGATAAGAAATCACTAGTAACTAAGAATTTATATTACCTAAAATGGAAAATTGTTATACTTATTTTGTAGAATAGAAGAAATTGGGGTCTAAGGATTATATTAGGAGAAAGAAGAAGTTCGAGTGTTTAGTATAAGAAAAATATGGATTTTGGTCCATTGACATCTTTTTTTTTTTTTTTTGCTGTTGTTGGAACACTCTTAAATGGTAACTTGAATACATGAATGAAAAAAGACTCAGAAATTGTATATAAATACTTATACTTGTCAATTCCTATACTGAAGAATCACATCACAATCTTCATATTTAATCTTCACATATTAAAGTTTATTGTCTTGCTCTCAACTCTTTAGTTTCAATTATCAGATCTAATAATGTTATTCTCTTTTTTAGGTTTTTGCAAGGCAAATGGGGTTAAGTGGCTTGCCCAAGGCCATACGGCTAGGTAATTATTAAGTGTCTGAGACTGGATTTGAACCCAGGTACTCCTGACTCCAGGGCCGGTGCTTTATCCACTGCACCACCTAGCTGCCCCAAATAATGTTATTCTTGCTTTAGTTTTGTTTCCCTGGAAAACAAATGATTTTGCATCATTTATTACCAAATAAAAGAATTCCTGAAACATTAAAAATATTACATATTCATATTTATTTTCTCATGAGAAAATAATTACACTATACTATTAGGCAATAAATCATTTTAATGATTTAAAGCTTGATATTCTCCAATAACACCAATTTATATTTATGTTAGACTATTACATGCTCCCTTTTCTATTTAGGCAAACTTCTAAATTGCATTCACAGCTCCATTTTCTTTTTTACGCCTCATAAGAAGTAATGTGGTCTTAAAGAATAACTGTTTTGAAAGTGAGAGGGTCTTTTATGTTTTCTCTACTTGGTCTGTACTCGAAGGAAAAGTATAACTGTGAGTTAATATTTTTAAAGAAGTTCAGAATTTACAACTATTATAGAAAAATATTATATATCTTCTTTTTCTACACTAAAAGAGAAAGAAAAGATAAGAAAAAAGAATGAATGAAATGTTGAGATTTCAGATGTTACATGATTGAAACATTTTCTATTTAAATGTAAATTTAACTTAAGAGACTATCAGTAAGTTGTACCTTAAATGGTAAAATGAAAATCAATTAAAATATGGGAAAAATCTAGTATATATGGATTTTCTTGAAATTTGTTTTTATTATGAAAACTTTTATGTATTTTATTTTGCTTGATCCATCTTGAGTTTTGGATAGACACATATGTGATTCAAAGTAAACATTTCTAAAATTGGTTAAGCACAAAAAAGTGAAAGTGTTTGTTCATCTGCAATTGCTTATGCTTATTAAGCAGATTTACAAAATAATTAACAAAAGTTTTATTCCTATAAAATAAGATTAAAAGTAAGAGTCCAACGGCAACATTAAGATGACCAGGATTCACTATATTCACTCTTTTTTTTAAAGAAATGGAAATCACTACATTCTATTGACTCAAGAACAGAATCTTCAGACATAAGTCAGCAGTGTTGACACTTTCAAATACATAAAACGTGACATCTGCTCTTACAAATGCACTATACAGACTGTAAATCATCAAAGAGAAAAACAGTTCAATGTCATTTCAGCCACTGTAAGCTATGGTTTACAACTGAGAGATAAAAATAGTCATACTGTCTCTATGACATCTAAACCACTTTTCTATTGCAGTATTCTATGTTCTAATTTATCTTTGTGGTTGAACAACACACAATCAATTGTAAGCAACGAGTGTAGTTTGATTTCAGTCAACAGCAATTTTCTCTAGCTTTATCTTTTCTCCTCCCACTGAGCTGGCTTTTGGTACCAGATATGCCATCAACAATTTATTAATAAAGAATTTTAAGATTTTGATTCATCATTTTTAGGATTCATTCACAGAAAGTTTTAGATATAATGAATTAGGAATATTTCATAATTCATGCATAACAAAAGGGACAAATCTACAGTGCCACCATAAATATGGTGTTTATTAGTCTCATAAAAATAATTTCATTTTGGGTAGCTCTGTATTACTATAAGAACTCACTTCCATGTCCATAGGAAATAATAGTGTATGTGCTATGTAATTCCATTTTTGAAAGAAATGCTAAATAGACATCTATTTGTAGAATAGTTTGTCATTATAATTAGCATTCATAGCCATATTAAATTTGCATAAAGTACTGATTTTTAAAATTCTCCACTGATTTATTTCATATAATCTTAAAATAATATCACCATTGTAAGTGCAATATTTGGTTATAATTAGAATCAAAGGGATCAGAGCAAGCATAAGGATTTCAATGTCATGATTCAATATAAAGAATAGAGCTAGAAATGAGATACTTAGTTCTAGGTAAATTAGACATAGGTTATGGAAGAATGAAATCCTTCCCTCATACATGCATCAGGTCATTAGACCAGCTATGTTATTATTGGGGGTTATTAAATAACAAAGTAATTGGTGAAAATATCAAAGTACATAAATATTGAAAAATGGGATGAATATTCCTACTAAATTTTGTTGAATGGATAAGTATTGATCACTAAACCTTAAATATGTGATTTTTAAAACAGAAGCCCTAGCAATCAGCAAAGACCTGTTATGTTTTTAGGACAAAAAACAGATACAACTCTATTCTTTGACAGTCTCCTGGATTTTCAATGTAGTTTTTCTTTTTCTTCATCGTGTGGCAAATTAATTTTAAAGAACCTGCTGATATTCCCTACTATCTTGGCCAACATGACAAAGGAACTACTGTCATCAGTGAATGGAAAACCAGTTGTCTAGCTATTATATTATTGATGTATTTCTCCTTCCTTTCCAAATTGTTTAATTAGTAAAACTGTGTATTCCAGGATCTATACTTGTAAAATCAACATAGGCATAGCCTCTGATTGACCTTCCAAGTTCTTTGTCAAATATGCATAGAAAGAGTCCATAGCATTCTTCATCATGTGGTGATGATTATTGGAAAATTCCAAGTGTATTTTTCATAGTTTCTAATGTTTCAAAAATCAAAGTGGTGGTATTTTTCATCTTCATTCTCTAGCAAAATCTCTCAATGTTAGTATGGCAGTCAGCATTATGTCTGTTTTTTTTTAAATAGGTAAATAAGAACTTTACATGACTTTCTATACCTCCATTCTATATATCCATAGAGAAAAGAAGATAGTTTGGTCCCAAAAGAGTCCAAAGCAACATTTTCTACTTTTATGTAACTTTTAAAGATTAAAGGAAATTCTTCTCATAAGAATCTGATGAGGCAAGAAATACATATACCATGTCTCTCCTACTATATGGATGCTTGCTCATCATTAGAAGTAGAAAGTGACTTGTTTATTGAATTATTTAGATCCAAGAAGTCTGTCAAAGTCCACAGCAAGTATCACTTCTCTCAGGAAGTTTTTTTAGATGTCTCCAGTGGCCACTGATTTCTTCTGTCTCTGAATTCTTGTTTTACTCAGAGCAAAAAAATAAAACAAAACAACAAACTTCCCCTGAAACCCAAAACATGCAACCTATCATTTATTCTATTTTTGTTTCTTGTATAACAATAGCAGATATTTATATAGTACTTTATGATTTGAGAAGTGCCTTAAATATATTATTTCATTTTAGCCTCAAAAGAACCCTAAAGTATAAAAGATATGAGAGGAGGTTAGTTCATCTGTAATTATTTTTCGCTTATTAATTTAGATTGAATGTTCCTGGTCCAACAAATTATAAAAATTATAGGTAGCATTTGAACCACCTTAAATCTAAGCAGTTCTTCTTAAATCTAACCAGCACTCTATCTACTAGGGCATGATCCTCAAAACCACTTTTTGTCATATTCATCATTTTGTAAACCTACAGAATGACTAAAAAAATGATGTTATAAACAATAGCATCTAAGGTTCCAAATTCAAATGTGGAGATAGTTTAATGGGTAGCAAAAAAGTATAATAGTTTGTTAAATACGTTGGGATTTGAAGAGAAAAAAAGTCTTTGAATATTAGAAACAATGAAGTAAAGTATAAAATAAAGAAAGAAGAGAAAGAACACAACTGATACTAAGTGGGGAGTTTATAATTTAGGGAAGAAACCAACAAAGGGAGTTTAAACAATGAAAACTATTTAATTAACCCAAGAAATTGACATCACCATGCCAAAGAAACCTGATATAAGGGAGATATAGAAAAATGGGTATGAGATTGACAGCCAGATGATTGAATATGCATTTGACAATTGGCATGAATCATTTATTAAATAAAGGTGCTAAGTCAAGAGGTATTAATTCTGCACTTGGTATCCACCGCTCTGATAGGGATTCTGAGAAATACTAAAGTACTGAAAACAGGTCCTACTTTTAAGGAGCTTAGACAAATCATGACATCAAAAACAGTAAAGGAAATAATTAGGAAGATGAAGAAAGAGAAAATATGCACAACTGCTGAACAAAAGAAAGATGAATGAAATGTCCATAGATACAAACTGAAAGTATTTTATAATGCTAGCAGGTATACTTATACTGATTTGACTTTCAGTGTGGGCAGGGCTGCCAGTTTATGAATGAGTAGTGTTCCAAAAGTTCATTTATAAGTTCATTGGTTTGGAACTCAGAACTCATTTTCCCATAGAAACAATGATAATAAATGGTAGATAGATTCCCAAGTCAGTGAACAAGAAGTCTATTTAACCAACAATGTACCATACTTCTTAAACATAAATTCTCACTGCCTATGAATACATAGCAAAATTTAGTACTGATAATACAAGTTCGACTCCATAGCCAACAACTTTAGAGCATCATTCCCAGGGAGGCAAATGGACTCTAAGTTCCAACCAGAAACCTTGGGTAATATAGCTCCTTGCCTGAGTGGCTAGTAGGAAGGAGGAACTGGAGATAGATGATCCTGGTCACCAACAATTCATTAATTTTCTGCATTTACAATTTAAAAAACTCCTTTCCATATCTCCTAACAAGAAGAATAGATTTATGCATTTTGGCACCCAAGTACAAAATGTTCTGAATTGGGCTTGGATGGAAGGGTACTTAGTTCTCTCTATGAATGGACAGTAATATGTAATTGAAATCTGAAAATATAGACTAGGGCTCCTGACAACCAACTCACATTAAATGTGTTTACTCGAATGTTATTATGGGAAATATTACGATGGCAAGGCTTGAAAAAGATTGGAAAGAATATAATGTGGCATCGAAAACAATTTCTAGAAAAGAATGGAAATTTTTTTAAGAAACAAGACAAAGGGGTGGCTAGGTGGTGTAGTGGATA
Source organism: Macrotis lagotis (assembly GCF_037893015.1). NCBI lineage: Eukaryota > Metazoa > Chordata > Mammalia > Peramelemorphia > Peramelidae > Macrotis > Macrotis lagotis. The sequence continues at coordinate 420,711,832 of NC_133666.1, read as the reverse complement.
AAGCATTGGCCCTGGAGTCAGGAGTACCTGGGTTCAAATCTAGTCTCAGACACTTAATAATTACCTAGCTGTGTGGCCTTGGGCAAGCCACTTAACCCCATCTGCCTTGCAAAAACCTAAAAAAAAAAATGTATTTTGGGGCAGCTAGGTGGTGTAGTGGATAAAGCACCAGCCCTGGAGTCAGGAGTACCTGGTTCAAATCTGGTCTCAGACACTTAATAATTACCTAGCTGTGTGGCCTTGGGCAAGCCACTTAACCCCATCTGCCTTGCAAAAACTTAAAAAAAAAAAAAAAGAAAATGTATTTTGGGGCAGCTAGGTGGTGTAGTGGATAAAGCACCAGCCCTGGAGTCAGGAGTACCTGGTTCAAATCTGGTCTCAGACACTTAATAATTACCTAGCTGTGTGGCCTTGGGCAAGCCACTTAACCCCATTTGCCTTGCAAAAACATAAAAAGAAAATGCATTTTTAATTATCATGATAGGTATAGTATATATGCATAAACTCCAAAAGGAGGCTAAAACTCACTTCATGAAAATGGCCAATAAGGAGACCACAGAGTTTTATTTTTTTTTTTAAAGAAGGATCAGCTCAGGAATTAAAAAATCTTTGGCTCTAGTATTCCTATCACTGGCTCATTCACTGGGTGTTGGAACAGTTGACTGTACTTTGGCATACTTCTTAAACATAAATTCTCACTGCCCATGAACACATACCAAAAATGGCTCAAAGTCTTCCAAAGGTAATAAACAGCTTCACAGTCATGAAAATTCCCTTGCCATATGTCAATATGTAGACATCAACTTTTGAGAAATAGCTTTTAGAAATCAAGTGGAACTCCTTACTATTAGTGATGATACTAATTCTAATGTAAGTAAGGGAAGAATAGTTTTTTCCCCTTAATTAGGACCTTTATTACTTAAAAATCTAGCTAAACAGTCATTTTCCTATGCATTAAATTCTTCATTGTTTGCTCACTTTGCATTTAATTCTGAATATGTGGTTGTTTTGATATGCAAATGAAAGAAAACACAACATGTACATGTGTACATATTTTCTTTTCTAGGTTGAAAATATTTGCATTGCTTCCCCCCCTTTTTGACTAGCCAAATGGAAATAGATTTATTTAGTGCAGGTTTCATTTTTTTCCCCATCACATCAACAGAAAAAGACTCACCATGGATTAAGCAATCTTAATTGACCAAGAAGAGTATTTGAAGATAACAAATGACTATATGCAATCAAAATTTGTGATATCTTCAATTATTTGAACTTCTAAGTTTAATTTCAGATAATAATGAAACACTCAATGGAAATTTACAGGCTAAAATTGCTGACTACATGGCAAAACATTTTCTTTTGTAGTCTGAATATTTGAAATCTTATATGCACACACATACATGTACACACATATATTAAAGAAAGAAAGAGATGTACAGATATCAAGGCAAATAGGCAAATTATAGTTTTTAGAGAATTGCCTTGGGCCACTGGAGAGTGAATAAGAGACTTCTCCAGCATCCCACAGACAATATGTTTCAGAAGTACAACTTGAAGGCAGGTCTTCCTGATTCCAAGACCAGTTCTCTTAACGACATTGCCTCATATGAGTCAAGTAATGACTGAAAGTTTTTCAAGGACATCAATGTTTATTCCACATATGGAACACAGTGGCAATCTGTAGACTAGCATGTACAGACACACACACACACACACACACACACACAAACACACTGAATTCTGTCTTCTAAGCAGTTGCTAAAATAATTTCTCTTTGGGGGCAACTAGGTGGTATGGATGATAGAGCATCAGTCCTGAAGTCAGGAGGAACAGAGTTCAAATTTGGTCATGGATGCTTAATCCTTACTTACTTGTATGACCCTGGGCAACTCATCCAATTCCTTTCTCTTGCAAAAAAAACCCCAGAAAATAAAAGTTTTTCTGCCAAAATTGTACTATAATATGGATTTCTTTATAGAGTAATACTTTGTCAGCTGCTATTTATCTCTCTGAAATTTGAGTCTTCTCTAGCAAAAGAACAGGGTTTTTTTTGTTTCCAGAAGGGAACTGGTCAGGAGATGGCATGAAATTAACACACATACATATACATGTATATGAATGTGTCTATATGTATATGCACATAAATATATACCTAGATCAAAACTGTTTAGACACCCAAAATAAATACTGAGTAATTTCAGAGGTGGTTGGATAGGAAAGGATTAGCAACTGGAAAGATCAACAAAGGCCTCTTATATGAAGGGATATCTGAATTAATCTCGATTGAAGTTAGGGCAGTCAAATAGACAGGAGAAAGGAGGAAGTATATTCCTTACACAGGGTGCCAGATATGCAAAGGCATGAAGGTAGATGATGGAATATCTTATATGGGAAATCGTTAGCAGATCAAGTTGACTGAAATAGAAAATAAATGAAGAGAAGTACTATGAAATAAACATGGAAAATGATATGAGAACCAGATGGTAGAGGGCATTAAATGTCAAGCTGAGGATTTTATATATTATCTTAGCATGAACAGGGAATTACTGAAGATTTTTAAATAATGGAGCATCATAATTTGATCTATGTTGGACTTGATTGATCTGTTACTTTGATTTTTTTCTCTTTTGTTTTTATTCTCTATTATAAGGACTGACTCTCTGGATGGGAGAAAGGGAGCCTCTATTAGTAAATGAGATGATAGAAAATACTATATGACAAAAATGTAAAAAGGGGATAATGAAAAAGTTATGTGGCCAAATGTCAAATATAAGTAGACGCATTTGATGCATTTCTAGTCAGGAATCAGACTCAGAGCCAGAACAAAGACTCCATCAAAGGAATTAGAGATCTAGATCTGTAAGGGATATAACATTAGGAGGACTAGACAAGTTGCACTGTCCTTGGTAGTGTTCTAAGACTTAGACTTTTATTTAAGGGAAGCCATCGCGATCTAACCAATCATTTTACAGAAGAGGGAACTGATGAGCGGGGCAGAAAGGTTAAGAGAGTTGCCAAGTTCAAGACTAGTTCAGCACTGGGATTTGAACTCTAGGTTTTTTCTGACACTAAGTTCAATACCCAATCTATCTTCTAAAGGAGAGCACTCTCGTTTAGGAATTCAGCACCTTGTCAAGGAAAATGAAGGAGAGACTTCTTTCCAAAACATGTTCATGCCCACCCATCATAGCAATTAAAGGAAAGTCAGCACCAAATCCCTTCCCAGCTGAACTCCATTCAGGTGAAGGTAATTATTCTCAGTTCCAAGAAGGGAAGAGGAAACTTGTAAGAAGTGAGAACAAAAATAATAGAAAATTTGTAATAAAAAACAAATTTAGTTGTAAGAGATAATGATTGTTGTTCTTTGCTCTTGAAGAGGGCCTCAGGAAAGTGATGTCATGACTTGTGAGTGAATTGTATTTAAATGCGAGAGGGTTGTGCAAAGTCACCAACCTCTTGTTGGGTACAAAAGAAAAGGAGATTATAAAGGCAGAAGGAAAATACAAAAAAACCTGTTTAAAATATGTATCAATATTACTTTAAACATATAATTGGAAATGATAGTGATCCTAATAGAATTTACAGTTATAACACAAGTTAGAATATTACCTCAGAAGCATATATTTTCTACATACCACCCTGAAGGAAACTGGAAGAAGGGAAAACAAGTGCATCCAGGAAGTCCCCAGAAGCCTGGATTATCTCTGTCTTCTTTGTAATATTCCAAAATTCAGAGACTATTCAAATTCTTGGTTGATAAAAACTAAAATTAATCTTCTGCCCAGTGACTAATGCAACTCCTTTTATTTTCTAGACATCCTCACTTTCTTTTACTCTTTCTTATAACAATGAAAGAACACCTAAATGTTTATGTAGCAAACATACTTTGAGTTCTACTAAAACATGAATTCTTTGTAAAATAAATAAAAAACGAAAGAGGTAGTTTATGACCTATTTTCAATACATACATTGTTTCTGTAAGGGCCAGTCTAATTTATTTTGGTCCTTAAGTATGCAGGACAAAATTTATTTTCATAATTGAATTAAAATGGTAATAGGATATGATGGAAAGTTACATTTCTTAGCTACTTTTAGAAATGCAATGAGGCATGAGGTTTAACTATGAGAAGAGAGATTTCAGCTAGTTTAAATACAGATCTCTTTCCTTGGGTTATGGAAGATGACAAGGTACTTAAAAATATTAAGAAGGATCTGGGTGTAAATTATCAGCAAAATTTCAGTTAATCTGCAATAACTTTGCCGTTATATTTGTGGCTTTAACCTTTCAACCAACTCAAGAACAACTTCTACCTGTTATTTGTCAAAAGCATATAACAAATCAGGATTGGGAAGACAGTTGTATCCAAACCTACGAGGCAATGAGAGATGTCTCACTGAGTTCTCAATACCATGTTAATCAATCACAAACTTCAATGGGAAAAATAACATCCATTTCTTGGTGTATATATCATAAGCAAGAGGACTAATTTGTCCTTCTATCAATAGGAGATAACCATTGCCTTCCCAAATGCATTCCTTTCTGTGGCAGAACTATCCCTAATTATTTCTGGGAAGCATGTGAATGCCACATCTAAGGCCACAAAGTCTAAAGGATTGTTTACAATTTCAGGAGCAGCATAGCTCTGCTAAAGGGAAAAATGGGTCCATTTCATAACAAGAAGCAGAATTTTATTTTCTGGACCTAGCTTATACTTCAAAGTATTTCTGTGCACTTTCTTTCCTCTCTTCTACCCAAGAGACTTCAAGGTTCTTTCTAATTTAGGCAAATTAACAATCTTTTTTTATTGATTCTTTCTAATTCAGGCAAATTAATAATCTCTTTTTGGACTCCATGGAACTATATCTGCCCAGAGAGTTACTACTAATAAAAGAAAAGCATGAAGCCATGGAGGGAAATCCATTATAGAAGATTGATTTGAAAGTCTGATAAACAGCCATACTGGCCACACTTGCCTTTTTTTTTTTAAACAAATGGCCCTTCATTTGCCCAAGCTGTTACTCATGTCTAGAATGTTCCCCTTTCCAACCAATGCCTCTGATAATCTCAAATTTCCTTCAGGAATTAACTAAATTACCACCTTCTTCAGGAGCCCCTTCTAAATTCTCCAGTGACTAGTACTTTCTTAATCCAAGGTTGTCTCATGTCTGCTTTGCATAAATATGGCTTCTTTATACCACTAGATGTACATATTTTCTCTCTCATAAGAACATTAAGTTTCTTTAGGGACAGGGACAGTACTTGTTGATTAGTTGATGACTTCAAACAGGGATATGCACCGTGAATACCAAAATCCTATAAGAATAGATAGGATAAACAAGCATGTGAGAAATTTCAGAAATTAGAGCAAATATGTGAATTTTAGGTGGAAAGATATTGGATTGCTAACATACATTAGCTCATTATAAACTTGGATCCTGAGTGATTAAGATGAAACGAACAGAAATGTGAAGGGAGAAGCAGAGAAACAATAAGCAGTGGGTTGTGGAATTCTGAATCCTCATTGGACATATCTGGGATTATAGGATACTGGAGCTGCTGCTTGAGGAAGAGAGATAGAAAATAGGAGTATTTAAGACTCCTTGGTAAAAATGACTGTTAAAAATAACTTTTGCTTATTTTATCGAAGTATGGCTGTGTCCTTTATGAAAGCTCAACTATTTAACTTTATTTGAAACATTTTTATTTCTAAAATAAATGAATTATATATATTATCTGTTAACATCAGGGGGGGGAAAGAAATTAAGTCTTTGGAACAAAATAAAAGACAATAACCACAGAATATTGATGAAATGAATTATTCCATAGTTTGATGACACTAATTGTAGTGCTCATTTAAAAAATAAATGTTTTGATATACATTTCCAAAAAGTTTCTATTTGATTTTGTAAATCACAGAACTTCTTATACAGAAGGGACTTTAGGGATATATAAAATTCCTTAATTTTACAATGGAGGGAGCTAAGGAGAAGTTAGATGAACACAATGACTGGAAATAACAAAAGTAATAATAACAATAATAATAATAGCTTTTTAAAAAAAGTTTGTGCTGTGTCTGTGTGTGTGTATCTGAGAGAGAGAGAGAGAGAGAGAGAGAGAGAGAGAGAGAGAGAGAGAGAGAGAGAGAAAGAGATCTCAATTAACCTTCAAGATAGTTTCATGAGTGAGGGTTTTGTTATTATTAAGAAAAACCAAAGATCAAAGACATTAAGTGATTTGCCCGGGGTGATACAATGATTGTGTATAAGGTAGAATCTGAACTCAGGTTCTTCTTACTCTGAAATTCAACATCCAGTCACCCCCTAAATCCATTTGTGAGAATTAGGATTGAAACCCAGTTTTAGAAATCTGAGTCCTGTACTTCGCTACGCCAGTTCAATTGTTGAGTACAGGATTAAGATAGTTAGACCCATGCTAGGCAGAGCAAGTTTTACTCCTCTGGGGAATTGTGGTCTATATTTACTAGTTCATTACTCCTTTTCATCACGTTTGATGCAATGATACTGTCTTAATTCTAAGCTTTTCCTCTAAGCCACAGGATGCTGCTCAATGTTGCCACAGGAATTCATTCTATTCCCATTAGTATTATGCCTCTCCACTTAAAACTCCCTACCCCTAACACTCTTTCTTCAGTCTGGATTTTTACAATAACTGAAAGAACTATTCTGAAATATCATTTTGCCAGTAGGCACCATTATCTAATCCATAATGTACCCCAGTCTCAAAGTTATTTGAGTCTTTGATTTACATTAAAGAATATATCAATTTTCATTCATTTTATTTTGGGGGAGGTGGGGAGAGGACAGAAAGGAAGGGAAGGGGATAATGGATAAATTTACTTAATGTGAGGGATACCTATAAATGTGTATGGTCTATTCATTGTTTTCATGACATCTGAACCTAATTGTAGAATGAAGCTTGTTATTTAATTCAATTTATTTAAGTAGATTGAGAAAAAAGTCATCTTGTTTCCTTCTGTTTGCTTTATTTAGGAAATTTAGAGAAAGGGGTACATAAAATAATGAAACCTTTCTTTTGTAATATGGGTTTAACATTGAGGAATATTGCCAGATCTTGAAGGTTTCCTTTAATTACTGAAATATTTTCTTCATATATTTTGGAAAATGCTTTTGACTCCCTTTTGTGGGAGTTTTTGAAGGGAAAGGGAAGGATGATGTTTCAGAAGCAAAGAGAAAAACAAATATTAGTCACTTAATGCTAGTTAGGAAATACTATTTATTAAGGAGGAGAAGGATGCTATTTATCATTCAACAAGTATTTTTAAACTACTATTATTTTCCAGGCTCAATGATAGGTCTTAGATGGCTCCCAACCCTAAAAAGTTTGTGAAATTCTGCTTTTTAGGAATGTATACCACCATACCTGATCACAGGGAAAGGCATCAATGAAATGACTATTAAAGGAGTGACTACAAACTCTTTCCCTCAAAAGCTCCTCAAAGATGCAAATGCTACCAAAAGGCAGCAGCCAAATATTCCAGTATAATACTATCAATTTCACTTCCTTTCACTAATTATCTTTCTGAAATTCCCTGCTAGGTCCATGGAGTTTTCATAGTTTACTAGGTTTTCCCCTCAGAAGTTTGAGAAATCAAAGTATGTCTTCATATGTATAGAAAAATAATCCCTAAAACAAGAACAAAGCAATCTAAACCACAAGCTTTTGAGATTCCCTCACAATCACTTTGGCTAGGCAAAATACTGTAAAGAATCAATAGGAAAATAGACTGAGAAAAATTCTGATAACCTGCCCACAGCTTAAATATCACTATTGCAAAGAGCAGTGATGAATAAGTCAGTTAAGAGTGGTCTGGAGTTACAAAATTTCATTCCACCATTGCATTTATTTTTAGCATTTATTATTATTCATTGAGTACATCCAGAAAAATGGTAGTGTGAATTATGCATAACTGAATGGAATAGTGGATCATTGCTATAGGACTGATAATTCTAAATTTACTAACAAGAGAAAAATTACTAATACTAGAGTTATCAAAGGAAACAGACCTAATTAAAGAAATAACTACTACAAAACCATATGCAACTCAAAACAAAAAAACACAATTCAAATCTAATGAATGCTCTTAATATTAATTACAGAATTCTTAACAATACATTGGGACAGCTCTCTTGGAGAATTCAGCTTACTGTTTAACAGTTTCTGACTAATTTTATTAACCTGTACATCTGAGAGGATCAACCCCCTCTGGGTTTAATTAGAAGAAAATTCAATTTAAATCTAAATGTCAACAGTGGTTACTAATTATGGCAGGGCCCTGGACGAGACATCCAGTCTGTAATCAGGCAGCTCCCTGGTAACAATTAACAGTTTCTTTCTGAGTTACGAGTACATTAGGATTTTTAAAAAATAAATATGATTCAGCATGGGACATTGCTAATATTATGAGCACCTACTGCTAGATGCAGACATGCAGAAGAGGATGCCAAATTAAATTACAGAGATTTCTCAAACATATAGCTGAATAATAAGCAGCTACAAAACTAGGTCAGGGTCGAAAGCAAGAGACCACTACCCCTCCCCCAACATGCAAAATAAATATACCCACTATCTCTGAATAGAAATCATTCTTTTGTTATGCCTTTTGTCAAGAATACATTATTGCAAAATGATATTTATTTCCACAATCTTCACAGCTGTGAGCACGCCTGGATTAATCTTTCTAGAACTGATTTCATTTGCAATTTCATGATTAAGATTATAAAATGTAAATTTATGACTTAAAAAATAAATGATTATGAAAGGAAGGGAGGAAAGACAGTTCTTTATCTATTGGTTTGCTTTGCTGTGTGCTAATGAAATAAATAGCTGACTAACCCTGAAATAAAAACAAACACTATAAAAATGATTACAAAAATGTGAAATGAAAGCTAGAAAGACAATGAAAAATCAACTCTTTTAATGTACTACAGTTAGTGATTATGGAACTTAGAGTAGCAAAATTACCAGAATGTGCAAATATTGTTCTGGGTAGGCTAAGTTTGAGTGGTTTAGTCATTTGAGTTTCTCAATGGTTGCCCCATTGCCAGTGTTAACATGCAGACAAAAACTGGGAACAGTGGGCTCACATTTTATTTCAATCTTCAGGGGGAAAGCTTTAAAAATTATCTCCCTCACCCTATTTTCACCCCTCTGAATGTTGATAATGCTCATAACAGTTAAAATTCATATTTAAATGATCCCAATGACTTTTGTATAGAAGTCACTCAGAAAATTAGTTTTTCATTTTTGTAGCTTTATTCCCTCATTAGACAGTGACTTGCATTTACTTAATAGGATACCTGAGAGAATGTGGACTTCATAATGGCAACCCAGATATTCTGGATGAAGAAAATAGGGTTTGGGGAGAGTTTGGGGGGTTTGCTAAAGAAATCAAAGCAACTTTCTCTTTTTCAAATATATCTAGATAAATATAGTATCTAGATACTGTGTATGTGTATATGTAAGAATGGGAATTTCTAAACTGGGGTCCAAAAGCTTGTTCTTAAAAATCTGAAATTTCAATTAAGTTGCTTTCCTCTGCAATTTCATGTATTATAATTTATCCATTTTAAACCATTCTATAAAGGGGTTCACAGGCTTCACCAGCTGCCAAAGGGGACTATGGGACAAAGTTAAGAACCTCTGCTTTATTTGATCTTTTTCCTACAAGCATCTTGACAAATCAGTGCATTAAAAAGAATCTAATGCTCAAACCTTCTTCACTCTTTTAAAACCCTGCTTATGAAATGCAAAGGAATAGAAATTCATATAAAGCATAACACTGGATATGTGTTTTGCATTTGCATGTAACAAGACCCAGAGTCATATTAAAAAAACAACAACATTCAAATAATAAACCTGACCCATCAAGAAACAACTGAACCTTTGGATTCACTGCTAAGTCTTTGTGTAGTAGCAGTTGATTGCAGCAACACTTCCAAGGAAAGACTAACATGTAAAGCAGTTACAATTAATTCTATATTTATGTTTGTTTCTTCATAGCTATTCATTATGTTTATCATCTCATAAGATTTTTCCCCCCCAACTCTTGTTCAACCATCTCAAAAGAAGAGAGCAGAGTCAGAATATATTTTCCCACATTCAGACTGATCACAATGGCACACAATAAATGTTCAGACTGGCAAGGTTTGAAATCAGAAATACTTGAATTCAAATTTAGATTTATCCTCTTCATAGCTGACCCCAGACAAATCACTTAACCTGTAATTTGCCTCATTTGCCTCCTCTATAAAATGGGGATAATAAAAGTGTCTACCTTGCAAGTTTGTTGTGAGAATCAAATGAGATAATAATTGTATCATGCTTAGAAGAGTGCCTCACACATAGGAAATACTATATACATGTTAGCTATTATCACTGCAAGGCAAATTATAACCATGATAAAAACACCATGTTAATATCAAATTGTATTTATTTCAAATTTACAAAATTTTGAAAGGAAATCAAATTATATTCTTTCTGTAAAGTTCATTTACACAATTTTTAAAAATCTAAAAACATAGGAATCATGACAAAGATTATAAGAGAAATGTGAAAAGGACTGAGGGTGTATCAATGTTATTAAACATATAAATGAAGTTATCAATTAAAATATAACAGTGCTTCCTACTTCATTGTAAGTTCAAAAACATGACTGAAAAAGTATTTAAATACAGTGATGTACTAATGAAAATGCTTATGAATATGTGCATTTTATAAGAATTTGTCATTACTCTACCTGACTGAAACACCAAGAATTGCAAGGAAACACTACTCTAATTACACCAATTTTATTTTTGTTTAATTAATTCTTTGACAGATATTTATATCTATTCCCTCAATCAAAATAGGTTCAAAAACTCTAGCTCCGGCCTGACTTTATAATAAATCATGGTATACACATGCCAGGCCTGACCTAGTAGAAATCAGCCACAACTCTATAGGGACAGTAGATATTCCCCCTTGAAGAGGTTACATTTCACCTCTGACAGCATGATAACACTTCCAGCCCTCTACTGAAAAGAGTCATGCTTTCAATGAGTAATATTGAGGCCAGTACTTCTATATTCTGCACCAAGATCCTTAGTCAACCACATCAAAACAGGTGTTATTTGAAATTGTGACACTGCTAAAAATTCTAGACCTAAATGGAATTCTTTTTAAAAAGAATAATAAGCTCTGATGTCATTGTCCTAAGCATCATGGACTGTTTTCTTTCCTTTCTGTTTTTCTTAAAATAGTTATTGCACATCACAGAATAATGGGATTAGCAAGTTTCCTGAAAAACCACTTACGTTGAAAGAAGACCAATTACTTTGAAAAAGTTATCAAATAGTTAGAAAAAAAGTTCACAGACCACTAATTCTAAAGGATGTTCTTAAATGCCACATAAGTCTCTATACCATCCTCTCAGAAGGAAATGCACAGATAGTGTATCTAACTGGCTAAAAACAAAGCTTTGTTGGATCTTTTTTGAAACTCATGTTTAGTTACATTTTTGTCTTTTCCCGATAGTACCTTCAAAATAATTTTCACAATGACATTCTGTTATTTAGGCACCTGTTAGGTGTTTGAAAATTGAGTGAAAAGAAATATATATGCATGAAAACTTAAATAAAAGCAATAGAAATGAATAAATGTTATTAGACATATGACAGACAATATAATAAGCAATTTAAAGACATTTTAAACTGTAATTTCCCAGGTAATATTATTCTGAATGTTGTATTGCAAACTTTATACTGGTGCCTAGCACAATTTCTCTGTCCTTAAAAATGTTAACTCTTTGTCCTTGCTTAACTGAAGTTTTAGTTAAGATCTTTTGATAACAAAAAAAGGAAGCTCTTAAACCACAACTCAATAATAAGGTGAATGGAAAAACAGTTGGTTTCCGCCAGGCTTAACTGCTTACCTTGATGTGTTGAAGAAAAGAAGAGAAGAGAAAGAGAGAATGTGTTCTTCATTATATACTAGCAACCACAAGTTTCAACAAAAATTACAAAGCAAACTTCTATCATTTCTATTGGTGTATTTTAAAAGTTCTATTTTCTATATTTTCCAATTTATTTTTTTAAAATACATCTTTTAATTTGAAAAAATTTCCTGACTCCAGGCTAGCTTTTCAAATCTTTTTAAAGTGCTACTCTGTTCTTTCATGAAATGTGCAGTCCAGCCAAACTGGCCTTCCTCTTCTTCCCACATGATTTTTCATCTATCTTTTTGCCTTTCTCCATGATTAGTTAAGTACTCCCTCCCTACCTCCACCTCTTAGAATTCCCACTTTCCTTCAAAGTTCAGTTTGAGTGTCACCATAATTACATAGGATGCCTTTTCTTATCTCCTACCTGCTACTCCCTCCTTCCTCAGCTCCACTAACCATTTCTCTTCCATCATAATTTTATTTATTTTTAATTTTTTTCATTTTATTGATATATTTGTTTTTTCACATTTATAAAGATTTTATTTAGAGTTTTACAATTTTCCCCTAATCTTACTTCCCTCCCCCCACCCCCCACAGAAGGCAATCTGCCAGTCTTTACATTGTTTCCATCCACTATAACTTTATAGTTACAGTATATAGGCATATCTGCGTTCATGTTGGTGCAGTGGATAGAGTACAGAGCTTAATGTCAAAAAACTCCTTTTTATGAGTTCAAATCTGACCTTCATCTATGTGAACCTGGGAAAGTCACTTAACCCTTTTTTTAGTCTCAATTTCCTCATCTGTAAAATGATCTGGAGAAGGAAATGGAAAACCATTCCAGTATCTTTGTCAAGAATGCCCCAAATGGGGGTGGCTAGGTGGCGTAGTGGATAAAGCACCGGCCTTGGAGTCAGGAGTACCTGGGTTCAAATCTGGTCTCAGACACTTAAGAATTACCTAGCTGTGTGGCCTTGGGCAAGCCACTTAACCCCATTTGCCTTGCAAAAACCTAAGAAAAAAAAAAAGAATGCCCCAAATGGTCAATTCCCTTCCAAATATCCCAATGTTTTTGTCCAGTAATTATAATTTATATCACAAATGCTCAGAATTCTACACTTTGGATTTTGGTAGACTCGTGGACTTTGGAAAGGGTAGACCCTTCCAGTCTATTTCAAAGTATCCCAAATCATGTCTTTGACTCTTTGGGAACACAATATCTTCACCATGCCTCAGACTAAATTTGGTCTTAGCACGAATTCCCAAGTGGCAAAGACTCTTTGAATCCTATCGGCTCCAGAGCTTCCAATATAATAATTCTAATAAAATAGTTGTAGTTGTCTCCTTGGCTTGCTTGCAAAAATACCAAAGTACATTACATGCCCACTATTACTAATTGAATTGATGCCAAAGTAAAATTGTTAGGTCATCATACCAGCTGTTGTACCTTTGTAAGAACTTCTTTTCTTTTACTAAGTTAATAGTAGCTTTCTTATTTTTTTTCCTAATGTGCAAAATTCTATCTTTTAATTATGATTACTGGCCAATAATAATTTATTGTTTTGTTTTAGTTTCTATTTTTTAATAATGAAATTTAAAATTATTTCTCCCTGAACAACTGCTTCATTTTAAAGTCTGGCTTGAGTTTTGGGAGTCCTGATTAAATATCAGTTAGATATGCAGACCTGAGTCTTGGATCACCCTGGTTAGGATCAAACACTGTAAAAACTCCTCTTTCAAATAATGCTAATCAAGATTAAGAATTATTTCTTTAATTCACTGTCTTAAACATTTATATTTTAAAATATTTTTTATTTCAACTATTTGCTGAAATTTAAGAGATTATAATCTTGAAAAATATCTGATCGTTGAATATCACTCTACTTCTCAGTTCTGAATTTCAAAATGCAGTATTAAATAAGAAATTTGTTGGCCTTCAGCTTTGAGGAAGGTTTGTTAGTGAACAGCTAAGTGGAACAAAAAAATCTATAACCCTGATTTTATTGAAATAATTACAGAACCTTTAATGTCCCACTAGGCACAAAGAGGGAAAAAAACATATATAGCAAGAAGAACAGTACAGTAATGGAAAGAGACAGAAGTAGGACACTCATTCTACTTTTTACTTAGTGCATAGAAGCTACTGTCAAAAGAAGAAGAGAATGCAAAATGATTACTTGGCTAAAAAGGAAATTTTAATTTGAATCTCAATTTACCAAATGTGAAGAAAATGTTCTTAAATAAAAACAAAATTCCATTTTAATTGGGGTTAGTCTTGTCCTTTGCAGGAATGTTTAAATATAAACATATATTTATTGCAAAATATACTATACATCTAGTAGGTATAAATTGCTTCTATTAGAATGAAGTCTCCAAATAAAATCTATTTCTACTCTAGAGAAACTGCAGCTTATTATGCTGGCTAAGCAGTGGGTGTAATATTTTATTTATTTATATATATGTATATACTGTAGCTATATAACACTTTAAAAATTGACTTTTGTAGCAAAAATGGTCCTCTCCCTTTCATTTACTTGTGGCTGAAGGTTTCACTTGTACTTACTTGTAGCTGAAAGGTTTTAGGTACATTTAAAAGCAAACAAAATGTAAGCTTTTGTAATACAAGGTACCACACCCTAGTATATTTGGGCAAGAAGAAAAATATACATAGCTGTTATACTTGAACAGGAATAAAATATATTTTATAACAGACCTTGGCCTCATTAAAACATGTGGAAGATATTTAATGTGTTTTGATTAGCTTGTTATAAATCCAGTAATGTTCTCAGAGGACACACTAGAAACCCAAATGATATATGATGAAGTATTTAACTTGAATTCATAGCAAATACCTAAAATACAAAATATTTATGTGAAATGCATCTCATGAATGCATATTCAATAAAATTTTTATTTATTTTTGAAGGTTCAGCTGAAAATGTTACCCAGTCTTGCAAGAAATAAAGATAACAAAACTTCTACCATGACAATTCAAATCAGGCTTCTTTGCAGATATATCTGTGTGAGGTCTGCGGCTTTGGTGAGATTTTTTTTAGATCCTTACCAGTACCAAAGGAAATCTTGTGTCTGATTGTGTATACACAATTATGTAATCTTATTTACCGAAACCATTTTACAGTTTTTCCCAGTGATCCTCAGGTATACACACACATTATTTTTGATGCCATAGTTGAAAGAGCATGAGAATTGACATCAAGGTTCTGGGTTGAAATTCTGCTTCAGACACTATCTCATGGAGGATTTAGGGACAAACTATTTAATGTTGCTGTTCTAATTTCCTCACTGTAAAAATGAGGACAATGCAATTCAGCAAGGATTTATGAAGTCTAAATATTTATGAGGTCTAAGGATGAAGATGCATTGTCAAGGAGAAACTAAAGATGACAATAAAATGGGTCTTGCTCCTTCCCTCAAGAGTTAACAATCTACTGTCAAGGGATTGATGTGCATTTAAAAAAATACAAACTATGTCTATTAAAAATACAAAGTGTGAATCTCATTACAGCTAAAAGGGATTTAGGTAGTTGTCTAATCTAAACTCCATTTTACAGATGAAGAAACTGAAGTCTTGAGAGGTACGATGATTTCTTTGAGATCACACAGATAGTTAAGTTCTACAGTAAGGATACTCTGAGAAAAGCTGTGAATTTTAAAGCCTTATATGAGATATATATATATATATATATATATATGTAATACATATATATATATATGTATTACATAACACAATTTCAGGAGTCAATCTCAACTCAATAATACACTAGTTGAGCTATCAGGGCACTACTCAAGATGGAAATGTAGGTTCAGATAGGTAATTCTAGAAATAGACCATTACCACTCTCTTGGAAACAATGAGGCTATTTATTGTCTTTATATCCATGAAATCTCATTTTTCTCCACAAAAATCTTAGAAATTCTCTCCTCATTAGTACTCCTCAATTAGTTGGAACATGACTGAAACTGATGGAAACTGTCAGAAATTTGGAAAAGACTGATTCTCAAAGATCTGATAAATGAACTGTCAATGTTTCAGAAATGGGTGACCTGGCCGGCTTCCCATCTTTATCTTCCAGGCAGCTGAAATACCCTATTCTGAAGAGAAACATCCCATTAGGACACTGAACATAGCAGCTTTGACTTTGTAGGTGACATGCCAAGTGGAAGGTCAAAGAGGATTAGGAACTTTTTGCTTCCCACTTTAGAAAAGAATTCTATGAAAATGGGATATGCTAGTGCTAGTGCTAGTCTCCATAAAGGTGTGTGAACCTTTCATCCCCCCCACACACACCTTAAAAAGAGGCCTTGAGTAAAGCACAGAGTATAAAAGACATACAAGGAATCTAAGCTATTGTCTGTATTAAGAGTGTTTTTAATGAACTTTTCCTAAAAGTTTCCATTAAATTTTATTAGAAGATAAAGGTTGTAATATTCCTAAACGATCCATTACAGCATACAAGGTAAAAGACTACGCAAAAGATCATTGAAATCACTCCTTCTTCACAGATCCAGATAAAGGATCTAAAGAGTCTATACATAAAGTGACATTTTCTGTTCCAGTTTAATGCAATGGATCATGCACAGAATTTGTAATACAAAGACCTAGGTTTGGATCCTAGTTTGGATAATACCTATCTCTCCTTAGATGAATCACCCTCTCCACTTAAGGCTTCCATGCCTTGGTTGACTCATCTGTAAAATGAGAGGGTTGGGCTAGATAACCTTCCAGTTTCCTTCTCTACACAATCTATTCACCATGATCAGAATGCACTCTTATTTCACTGCAACCTCTTAAAATTCTTTGTTCCCTCCAAATCTTTGCTCCAGAGCACCTTTACTGGTAGTGTCCTGACACCCCTCTCCCAAACTTAACTGGTATTTATTTTGTACATACTTTTTTTTTAGATTTTTCAAGGCAATGGGGTTAAGTGGCTTTCCTAAGGCCATACAGCTAGGTAATTATTAAGTGTCTGAGACCAGATTTGAACCCAGGTATTCCTAACTCCAAGGCCGGTGCTTTATCCACTGTGCCACCTAGCCACCCCTGTACATACTTTTCAATGTAAGTATTGTCTCACATATAGAAAATAACTTCCTTGAGGTCAGGTTCTGTTAATTTTTGTCTGTATTCTTACAGAACAGAGTTCATAGTATTAGAGACTTAAGAAATTTTTGTTGATTGATTGTGTCTAGTTCCAAATCTATAATCAGATATCTTTGAGCCTCAGTGTCTTTTGTAAAATGAAAGCGTCAGTCTAGATAGTCTAGATAGTGTGTCAAGTTCTTTTAAGTCATGCCTATATATCATGGGTATGTGCCTAGGACTCCTCTGAAATAAGTTTTCTAAAGTTTTCTTCAAACTTCAGAACAATAGAGCTTTTGTTTAATTATAGTTGAAAAAATTCTTGGAGATTTTCTTGTCTAGTACTTTTATTTTACCAAAGAAAAACTATGATACAGAGAAGTGTAGAGACTGTTAAAGGTCATATGCTTGTCAGGTATCAAAGATGGGCCTTGACCCCAGCTCTCATTATGCAATGACTTCAAAACTCTACAATACAATTAAAATGAAGCAGAAAGATTAGGATCAATATAGTCAACCTTACTAGTTGTAGACCAATCAGCAAATTAGTGCAGCATATTTCTGGTCCCTAGATTATAATCATGTTGACAAAGATGCTGGAGTAATTTGCCATTTTCTTCTCCAGGTCATTTTATAGATGAAGAACAGAGGCAAACAAGGTTCAGTGACTTTCCCAGAGTGAGAAAGTTAGTAAGGATTTGAGAGAGGATGTGAACTCAGGGTTCTTCTGACTCTAGGACTGGGTTCTATCCACAATGCCAATTTGTCAGGTATAAATTATCCGACTGACTGCTTTAAATTTCATCAGGTGGTTAGAGGAAAGATAGAAACAAGAAGATGGCAGCATATCACAAGTCAGATATCAACTGGCATTTTGGAATATTGACCAAACTAAGATTCTACTCTTGAATTTTATGTAAGAATAACATTTCTCTAATCATTTTCAATAGTTGAAATCCATTGACACTCTAAAAACACTCTCCCTCTTAGTGAGTTTCAATTATTACCTACCAATTTCTTATTATATCATTAATAGACTTTTTACAATTTACTCCAGATGATCTGGAGTTTGGGAAATCTTTCAAATAATCTGAGACTTGAGCTAAAGTCCTTTACTTTACAGATATAATATTTTGCATTAATTTCAAGATATATTTTATAAAATGGACTAAATATATTATTGATATGCTTCTTCTGAATGGCATATAGTATTCAATAATGCAGATAATGAAAGATTAAACTACTCTATTGGATCCTTAGCAATGTTGAAAATATTAGAAGAGATCATCTGAATATAAACTATGATAGCATTTCTCTTTGATATATAATTCAAGAATTGATTGTTAACCAATAACATAGCTGAGAATTTTCTGAATTAGTCAAGGTTATCATTAAGAACATCAGTTATTGCAATGGGCTGTAATGTAGCAATGCGCTCAATATTCATTTAGGCATTGAGAACTGTCTGCCTCTGAGCAAATTTAATGGTCTCAGACTACTCTGCTTTTTTTTAATTCTGGTGTTTGATTTTTGTAGTTTTTATTTTTGTTTCTTCCTTGTTAGCCTGTCAGTTTTTTCTTCTCTCTGCTGTTTGATTGTCTGCCTATAGTAGTTCTTTATTCCAATGTAATTTGCTACTTCTTATCTGCCCTAGGCTAGAAACTTTTGCTAGAATTATGTGTGAACAGACTAAAGGAGATTTTAAAGAACTCCCCCATAAACAGGGAGCTTTGAGCTCCAATGCATTGACTGTAGTACATCTATTTTGGTTGTATAACCCTGGGGAAGTGGCCTAATCTGAGTCCTGGTTTCTTCATCTGGTCTTTGGAGTAAGGATGTTGTCTCTCATAGGACTATACTTGGTTCTAACAGCGTAAAGAATAGAAATGAAGTAAAGAATGACATATTTCAGCTCAAACTAAAGAAACACTTAACAATTAGAACTGTCAAAAAATGAAAATGTTTTAAAATGGAAATTAGCCATCAATTAGGAATGGCTGAACAACTTTTGGCCTGTGAATGTAAGCATGTCCTCAGGATAGTTTCAGAGAAATCTGGAAGACTTGTATCAGTTAATATAGAATGAAATGACCAAATCCAGAAGAACATTCTCCGTGATAATGTAAAAACAAACAACTGAAAGACTTAAGAATCCTGTCAACACAATGATCAACTAGTTCTCCAGAGGATCCAGAGGACTAAAGATAAGACATGCTACCTTCTTCTGGCACAGAATGAGACATATTTTTCAAATATGGCCATTGAAGGAATTTGTTTTGCTTGGCTCTGTATATTTGTTACAAGGGTATTCACTCCTCCCCCTTTTCAATTTTCAGTCGATGAACTGCCTCCAGAGGTTTCTTTCAATAGATGACTTTCAGCCAAGCTTGATTGTTGATCATGATACTAGATGGTCTCTCATCTTTTTTCAAAATCTCAGATACTGATTCTGCACCTCAGTAAATTGTTATAAAGAATGTATTTTGTAAAAGTTAAAGCACCAGATAAATGTGAATTCAAATTTTGTTGACTTACTTCACTTCCTTTATCAGTCTGTGCCATATCTCCAATAAGTGAGGGTGGCCTTGACCTGCATTTTAAGTGAGTGATTTGCTATAATGCCATATTGTTTTAATATGATAATAATAAGTGTCTAAAATTACATTGATTTAAAGATCAAAATATCATTAAAGTAAATAACATTTCCCCAGATGTTAAAAGGGGTAAAATCTACAACTTAAAGTATTATTCTAGTATCTGTTTTTGGCATAAAATTCTATCTGCCTCAAAAAAAATTATATAATAACCTAGCCTGAACCTCAAAGTGCAGGGGGAGAAAACCATATAAAGAATCACAGTCTTACAGTGCTTTCCATTTATCTCTTTTGCTATAAATTTTTATTTTTTTCATGAAGAATAAAGGAAGATTAAACTGTGTAACTTTTAGTAATATGTCAGAAAAGTAACATTATAATTTGGGTTGGGATCATAGCCTATTTACTCTTTCCAAAAAAAAAATACATAGAAACTGGCTAAAATAGGAAGGTCATTCAATGCTCCAATATTCATCACGTCCTATAGTTTCAACTTTTTTTCCACTTGGCCATAATCTATATATATCCACATTGCTCCAGTCAATTTAGTTCTTCTTTTCCCTCTCTATAAAGCATATTAATTCCTGTCTGCAATCTTTATCCAATACCTAAAAAGATCTCCTTTTGTTATCCATACATAAACTTTCTTTCAAGGTCCAACTTTAGCCTTACTTCTTCCTTGAAGTTTCCCTTAACTTTTCAGATTCTGTATTTCCTTCTTTCTCTCCCTCTAATAATCAGTTTTCTATGAATTACTACTGATTTTACATTCATCATCATATTCTGTTCATTATGTTATATGTGATTTTATATTGCTCTTGAATTTATTCAGAGTTGTTAGTTCTATCTTTTAATAATAGAGTAAGATCATATACAAGTCCAGTCTTATACCTTGGTAATATGATTTGAAAAGATAGAAATAGTCTCTATTCACTAGACTGTGAATGTATGACTACAATGTAACCCATATTACCAAAGAGTATTATAATAATAGAATGTAATGATGACACATGAATGGGTTTTAAGAGCCACATGTGGCCTGAGGGCCATGAGTTGGACATACCTGCTCTAAAAAATCATAGTTAAATTAGGAAAATGATTTAAACAAATGACTGTAATATGCCAATGTATTTTTATCAGCAAACTTATCAAACATTGATATCTGCCATTAGTTTCATACTTTTCAAATCTGAGGCTAAAAATACAGTATGGTTCAACAGGTGGGGACACTCCTTCCCTTGATTTTATTGCAAAATGTCTTTCTCCCCTTACAACCAATTCCTTACAAATAGGTACAACTAGTATTCAGATCAATTCAGCATTGTGAAAATGGGTTATTTATTATGGGTCTGAAGCACAGGTCACTTTTCCTTTTTTACACCGTTTAATAAAATTGAACAACTATAACAGTGACAAAACTTTTCCCCATCAATTTTCTTGGTTCTTAAAATAAGTTGCTTAAAATCTTCTACTGAGTTTTTAAAAATTTTAACAACTATCATTTTTTAAAACAAAAAATCCCTGAGTGATACAAATAATAAGTATCTTAAGAATATAGTTATGGTAGGCAGGGAAACAAAATCCATTAATATTCATGGAATTACTGTTAATTTTATTAGATGATTCACAGAGGTCCCTAATTTAGGTCAACTCAAGACATATCAAATATAAGTTACTATAAAACAAGACTCAGCTATGGCTAACAAATATTGGGGAGCTAAAAAGGTTTTGCATTTTTTAAAATAGTGATGATCACATTAGTTTTTTTTTAAGTTTTTACAAGGCAATGGGGTTAACTGGCTTGCCCAAGGCCACACAGCTGGGTAATTATTAAGTGTCTGAGGCCAGATTTGAATTCAGGTACTCCTGACCCCAGGGCTGGTGCTCTATCCACTGCACCACCTAGATGTCCCAATCATATTAGCTTTTTTTTCTTAAAGCCTGCTTTGATTTGTGTGTCCACATTTCTGGAGTAATTGGATTTTCCAATATTACTGTGAAAATTCTGCAAGGTCTTGATCATCCTGATAAATGGAATTTTGTCAAATAATCTGTTTTTAAATATGAAACATTGAAGAATGTTGAATCCAGGTATAGAACTATCATATCAGTCCCAGAATTGGCAACTGAACCTTTGAAAAATGGAATTTAGCATCCCTTGTCATGAGTTCAGCTAAGTACTATGGACTAGGAAATACCTTAGTATTTCAGGACATTTACCTCAGTAAATGTATTTCATTGTTTATACAATTCTTTGTTTTCTTCTCTAAATGAGCAAAGTTTCAGAATTTTAGCTATAAATTCACTTCATTTAAGCCATAAAGGGTCCAGAAAGGGGCACTGACTTTCCCAGAAAAGGCTACCTTTTCCAATGATGCAAATGATTTCAAGTTTGGGATTCTGGTGACAGCTATAAACCAAATAAATACTAGGGGTATTTTCTTGTTCTTTCTGATCTTGGTCCTCTTGTTCCTCCTGTTCCAACCCTTCCTCCTCCTCAAATTGCACTTTGATTAACCACTAGCAATAGCAGCATCCAATTGAAAGTTTTGCATTTCAAAGCCCCCAGGACATTCTGATTGTACATTGCAATAGCTCTTATGAGATTGCAGCTTCACTGGCAAATTAGTAAATCTACAGATGAATTACACCAATGTAGAAATGTCATAAAACCACTTTTCCATCAAATATCTTCATTTTACAGATGATTAACCACAGGCACATGAAGGTAAAATCCAGAGTCCCACTACAATGCTTCCATCACAATCAGGACCAGAACTCAAGATTTTATATGGTTAAATACCCTTATAGAAAGAAAATACTATTAAAATGGACCTCTGAATTTAAAAAAAAATGTATAAATATTGACAGTAATTTTTATATAATATTCAATAAAAATTCCAATATAATTGAAAAACTTCTTCAGTTTTGTAATCTGTTGGAACTGTCTTTGCCCTTTTTCTTTACTATTGTCAAATTTCTGAAAAGAGAGTTGATGGTTTGTAAAAGATTTTCAGACTTACTTCTCTAGGTCTAACCTCTCTCCGAATCTCCAGGCTCACATCTACTTATTGAACATCTCAAAACAGAATTCGTTATTTTTTTTTCTGTAAACTCTGTTCTCTCCCAAACTTTCCTCTTTAGGGGAAAGTACTATCATCTTTCCAGATGCCCAGGCTCACAACCTAGGTGGCATTCTTGACTCTTCATCCTCCCCCACATAGCCAATCAGTTGTCAATACTTTTAAAATGTCTCTCCAGCATATTCCCTTCTCCCCTATCTACTACTCAGATAGTCAGCACATTGGTCTGAGACCATTTCACCATCTATCTAGACTATGGTCATGTCTCATGTCACATCCCACAGTCATCCTTCACTTAGGTGTTAAAGTGAACTTCCCAAAGTACAAGTCTGATAATGTCACTTTCCTAAGTCAATAAACTCTGTGGCTCTCTATTACTTTCAGGAACAAATATAAAAATCTTGTTTTGACTTTTTTAAAGGCCTTCACAATTTATCTCCTATGTACTTTTCCACTTGCTTATATATTTCTTTCTGGAATTTTATGATATAGAATATATCCATTTCAGTTGCTTCAGTTGTGTCTGATTCTTCATGACTCCCATTTGGGATTTTCTTGGCAATGATAAGGAAATGGTGTGCCATTTCCTTCTCCAGTTTATTTTACAGATAAGGAAACTAAGACAAACATAGTAAGCGGCTTGTCCCATCACACAACAAGTAAGTGTCTGAGACCAGATGGAGTCTTAGTCCAAATAAATCACTGGTATTCTGACCTGGACTTCAGAATTCAGAGCATTGAACAAAAGAAGTTCATAAAAAAATCCTTTTATTTGAAAGCACTTTGCTCCCTAGAACACTGGATCTCAAGTCAAAAAAATCTGAGTTTGAATCCTAGTTCTACCGATTACTAGTTGTGAAACCTTCTAAAGCAAATCCCTTAACATCTCTGTATCTTTGAATTTTCATCTGTGAAATGAGAGAGCTAGAATTTCAAGTTCACTTTCAGCTCTATATTAATATTTCTATGATCCTAAGAACTGGGATCTATGTTTCTTCACCTTCCATAAGGGTGACATAAACTTTACTTTCTTCTTGTTGACTCCTAGAATTTCCTTTGACCCTTCTCTTTAATCTCAATAACTTCCTTATTTCCACCTGACTTCTTTACCCATTGTTGCTTCTTCCCAGATTTTCTCTAATAGCAGGATTACATTTGCATGGAATTTACTCATTCTGTTGCCACTCAAAAAGAATAAAAAGTTCCTGAAACTGGTCTCATACTTTTAATTGCATGCTGAGCCTAAAAATCCCTCACACACAAGTTTCATATTTGTCTCAGCAAGTGGAAAACTACTTTTTACAAACTGAGTTGTGAATTTATGGTCATCAATCATTTATAATAGATATATGGTTAGCATTAAGCCACTGAATCGAGGATCAATCATTCAATATGTATTTATTTAGTACCTCTTATGGGCCAAGTACCAAACAGATGGAAATTAACTCAGCACAAAAGATTTATATTCTGAATTTATACACCTTCTTAAATTAATGCATCTTTTTTATTCAATTATTTTAAAAACTACATCTATGAGTATAATAGATGGCAAAAAAGAACATAGATCATTAAACAAAACAGAGAAAATTTGACATACTGATTGGTACAAATTAATTAATAAAGAAGACTTCCTTGGTTAACTCATTGAAGGCCTTCTCAGTTTAAAATACAGTTTATATTAAAGATAGCCTTCTGAAGGATTATTTTTCTTTGTAATGATGTGATCACGAAGTGCTTAGTGTTCATGGAAATAAATTAGTTCACTAATTCATATTTTATGATTAGTGTAATCCATTTCCAATATTTTATTATTCTTTTATGAGATTTTGTTGTTGCCCCAGACCACTAAGGTGAAGGACACTTTTCATGAAGAAGGATCTTATATCAATGCAACTTCAGAATGATCCTGCATCTTTTGGTGTTAGAACCTGAGAAATTAATTGACTTTTCCAGGACCACATAGTCAGTAGGTATCTGAGGCAAGACTTTAAACTATATTCTCAGACCCCCCAAGGTCTCTATTCAATATTCCATAATGCCTTTCAGTTTCCTGAGTAATTTTAATTAATTGATTCTTTATATAAGTGTGAAATCAAAGTACTCTACAATTTTGACAACATAAATTGATATCTTATTAAAGTATTTTATGATATCCTATATGTTTGTCTGTAGTACTAATTAAATTAACAGTGCTAAGAACTCTGGAAAAGAAATGTGCTCTTTGGTTCCATGGTTTTAAGAATTCAGAACTTAAGAAAGACCTGAATTTGAATCTTGACTCAGATACTAACTAGCTAAGTGATACTGGAAAAGTCACTCAAGTTTTCTCAATTGTAAAATGGGAATAATAATAACACCTATTTTTCAGATTTGGTACAAGAAATAAATGAGAAGATATATTTTCAAACCATAAAGCACTCTAAAAATACTATTATTGTAATAATTAATAATAAATGCAAAGATAATTTTTACCAGAAGAATGCTGTAGGCTTTACTTGGCTAACAAAAATTTCAGTTATCACCTATCCCCAAAAGTCTCAAAATTTTATTCTGATAAGGCATTGTTTTAAATTTCTTTCATCCTATCTCTAACTAGAGTGGTGGGAGAACATGAAGATGGGATATTTGCCATTCAGACTCATATCTCCCTCAAAATTCTTGCAAACTGTTGGAATCAATGGATGCCACAAATGTCTGGGTAGCAGGTCAATGGTTTCTCAATTACTAATATGTTGTTGCTTGTACTTTTTTTCCCACAGAATATCATGACATCAGGAAGGTGATGTTATGACTTGCAAATGAATTGGATTTAAGTGAGGGAGGATTCTGAAAGTCCCCATCCTATTCTTTCCTCTAAAGTCATTTAGATTCAGGAGCCAGATATGGGCCTAGATGATGGGAGACCTTGGCCTTTTTAAGTTAATGTCTTTCTCAGATCTCATTTTGACTGAGGTATAACACTCATTCAGTGATGAAGGTGAGCTAAGAAATGAGGCAAATAATGATCTCTTTTACCTATTCAGAAAAAAAAATCAATCTGGGAAGGAAAGACCCTAGGAGATTCTGGTCAAAACAGAAACAATTGCTATTTATACTAATTACTAAAATAAATGCTAACTAAAAAAAGGTCCACTGCCATATTTCAACTCTATATTAGAAAGATGGCAACAGTTTTCTTAGAAATTGTGAATATGTCAATAGTTAGGAAACTCCTGAAAATAGTAATTCAAGTATATTCTAAGATTACAAACAATAAACAATTGTTGTCTTTGTTGAAATAAAAATTAAGATAAACTGAAGTACAAAGTTCCAAGCACTATCAATTTATTAGCAAAGTGTAAATTTGCCAATAAATAGAATCTCAGCTTCCTTAGTAAGCAAAGACTATGAATGATGGCTTCTGTCATTTTATGACAAGAGAAGGAGCATCAAAAAACTATAAGGCGACATCAGAGTGGAGAAAACAATACAATTGGTTACAAAAGTCAGAAGGATCATAGATGTGGGGGACAATACGACTGACTGAAAATTGGGAATACAGGGTAATTGGTTGTGTCCACCTCTGACTAGTTAGTGTCACAGTGAACAGACCAGACTTTCTTGAAGGACAGCTAGTATTTCAGAGGTATCCACATGCATCCTTCAAGGATAACAGATTTTCCTTGAAATGAGAAGAAAACAGTGTTGAGTAGGAAAACTGAACTTTTAAACTTAACTCAGAGATAATGAGTGATTTCAAACTTAGAGACAAATAAAACATGACTTAGGTAACGACACAAAATGTCACAACTGACATAAAATGAAATCAGTTACAAAACAGAATCAATTTGATTTTCTTAGTTTTTATCTGCATTGAAAAATCTAGACCTTTATTGAAAACTTTTGTGAAGTACATAAATAGCTTAACCTTAACCACGTGTAATCTGTAAAAAAGAACTTAGTCTAAAATGGCTATTATGGAAGAAAATGAGTCTGTTAACTGAAAAGTTGCTAATCTCAGTGTAGTAAAACATTCTATAGTATTTTCAGCTTTGCCCCACCCACCTCACCTCCCTAACTGTCTGATTAACAGGATGAAAGCAATCTGCATACTCTTAAAAGAACTAAACAATGCTGGTTCTGGAGTCAAATGACAAAGGATTCTAATTCTTCCTAGGTAGAGGTAGCTAGGTGGTGCAATTGGAGCTCCGGGAGGGCAGTAAGGAAGACCAGTTCAAATCTAGTTTCAGACACTTACTAGATGTCTTAGCCACTTAACCTCCATCAAACTCAGTTTTCTTACCTGTAAAATGGGAATACCAATTGTGAGAATCAAACAAAATGATATTTGTAGAGAACAGAACTTTCATCTTTCTTTCCTTTCTGTTTACTACTTATATGACCTTTGGCATTATCACTTTACCTTTCTAAATTCAGTCTCTTTATCTGTAAAAGGAATGATTTAAACAAGATAACTAAAAGGTTCCTTTCAACTTTAAAGCTATTTTACTATGATCCTATGAGACTTGATTTTAAAAACTTGCCAAGAACTGTAGTTCTGACACTCTAGAAATGATAATACTGACTACTGAAGCACTATGTAACCAAGAGGAACCCAAATCATAAAATATATACACACATACTGCTCCATTCATCAGAAATATCCATCTAAAAGATGTTCAAGAGAACCACAGACCATGAAATAATCTTGCAATTGCACCTCTGATCCAGATTTAGACTTTGAATCACCTACACATTTCTTGTCACAAAAAATTCTTATTTTTCTCAAGGCTGTTAAAATCTTGTTCAACACACTCATAGAGAAATAGAAGTTTGTTTCTTTTTTAAATCCTCTTAATTGTTGTTCAAAATTTAAATATGTTTTCTTTGTAAAACTTATCTTTATATGTAATGACGCCAAATGG